>NC_092091.1:7971917-8191917 GCF_045679555.1 Salvelinus alpinus
AAAAAGTATTTGATCCCCTGCTGATTTTGTACGTTTGCCCACTGACAAAGAAATGATCAGTCTATAATTTTAATGGTAGGTTTATTTGAACAGTGAGAGACAGAATATCAACAAAAAAATCCAGAAAAACGCATGTCAAAAATGTTATGAATTGATTTGCATTTTAATGAGGGAAATAAGTATTTGACCCCTCTGCAAAACATGACTTAGTACTTGGTGGCAAAACCCTTGTTGGCAATCACAGAGGTCAGACGTTTCTTGTAGTTGGCCACCAGGTTTGCACACATCTCAGGAGGGATTTTGTCCCACTCCTCTTTGCAGATCTTCTTCAAGTCATTAAGGTTTCGAGGCTGACGTTTGGCAACTCGAACCTTCAGCTCCCTCCACAGATTTTCTATGGGATTAAGGTCTGGAGACTGGCTAGGCCACTCCAGGACCTTAATGTGCTTCTTCTTGAGCCACTCCTTTGTTGCCTTGGCCGTGTGTTTTGGGTCATTGTCATGCTGGAATACCCATCCACGACCCATTTTCAATACCCTGGCTGAGGGAAGGAGGTTTTCACCCAAGATTTGACGGTACATGGCCCCGTCCATCGTCCCTTTGATGCGGTGAAGTTGTCCTGTCCCTTTAGCAGAAAAACACCCCCAAAGCATAATGTTTCCACCTCCATGTTTGACGGTGGGGATGGTTTCTTGGGGTCATAGGCAGCATTCCTCCTCCTCCAAACACGGCAAGTTGGGTTGATGCCAAAGAACTCCATTTTGGTCTCATCTGACCACAACACGTTCACCCAGTTGTCCTCTGAATCATTCAGATGTTCATTGGCAAACTTCAGACGGGCATGTATATGTGCTTTCTTGAGCAGGGGGACCTTGCGGGCGCTGCAGGATTTCAGTCCTTCACGGCATAGTGTGTTACCAATTGTTTTCTTGATGACTATGGTCCCAGCTGCCTTGAGATCATTGACAAGATCCTCCTGTGTAGTTCTGGGCTGATTCCTCACCGTTCTCATGATCATTGCAACTCCACGAGGTGAGATCTTGCATGGAGCCCCAGGCTGAGGGAGATTGACAGTTCTTTTGTGTTTCTTCCATTTGCGAATAATCACAGAAACTGTTGTCACCTTCTCACCAAGCTGCTTGGCGATGGTCTTGTAGCCCATTCCAGCCTTGTGTAGGTCTACAATCTTGTCCCTGACATCCTTGGAGAGCTCTTTGGTCTTGGCCATGGTGGAGAGTTTGGAATCTGATTGATTGATTGCTTCTGTGGACAGGTATCTTTTATACAGGTAAGAAACTGAGATTAGGAGCACTCCCTTTAAGAGTGTGCTCCTAATCTCCGTTCGTTACCTGTATGAAAGACACCTGGGAGCCAGAAATCTTTTTGATTGAGAAGGGGTCAAATACTTATTTCCCTCATTAAAATGCAAATCAATTTATAACATTTTTGACATGCATTTTTCTGGATATTTTTGTTGTTATTCTGTCTCTCACTGTTCAAATAAACCTACCATTAAAATTATAGACTGATAATTTCTTTGTCAGTGGGCAAACGTACAAAATCAGCAGGGGATCAAATACTTTTTTCCCTCACTGTACATATAAGTACTTATACAGTCAGATCCAAAATGATTGGCACCCCTGTGTTCATTATTTTTCAATACCTCACCCTGCGAGGATAACAACACTGAGCCTTTCTCTAGAATGTTTTAGGAGATTGGAGAACACATTGGGAAGTATCTTAGACCATTCCTCCATACAGACCAGTGGAAGCATAACAGCCCCATAGATCAAAGATCCACCACCATTTTATACAGCAGGTATCGAGCTCTGTTTTGCATATGATTCTTCTATTTGACACCAAACCCACCCCTGGTGTGTGTGGCCAAAAGAGCTTCATTAAATAGTCTTTCTTGCTCATCTTTATCAAGGATGCCTTTTAATTTGTACCTGACTGTAAATACACAGAGATAGTGTATAATATACATGTGTGTATGTTCAAGTGTATATGTCAAATCTCCATCTTTTAATGAAGGTAATACTCACGTTGTTTCTATCATTGTTTAACAAGACCACAACACTCTTGAGGCAAGTGTCAAACTTCTGTCTTATACAGGGAACCAGCTGGACCAGCACAGTGAACTTTGGACTGGCTTCATCCTGAAACAGAGAAGGGAAACAAAAAAAACAAAAGAATTGATGAGAAAATGTTGTGACATAAAATGTCATCCACTTATCATCTAGATTGTCTCTTCATAAAAGTATAGTGTAATTGTCAGTTACCTTGCTTTCCACCTTGGCTAAGGGGTAGTAGCAGTCCCCATGGAAGGTGAATGCTTTCCCATCGAAGGTCGTCACGTGTGAACCCTCCTCAACTGCACATGTACCAGGGCTGGGCAGACTTTTACAGGACCACTGACCATGGTGACAGACACTGAATCACAGACACAGAACAAATTATGAAGTCATTTACAGGACCAAGGATCATGGTGACAGACACTGAATCACAGACACAAAAGAAATGATGAAATAATTTACAGGACCAAGGATCATGGTGACAGACACTGAATCACAGACACAGAACAAATTATGAAGTCATTTACAGGATAAACCAGATACATGAACCCTCTGTTAAGACTTCTGTCTGAACTTAACTTGTTATTTTAACTGTACAGTGCTTTACATTGAGCACTTTAAGTCTAAACCTTTGACTCACCATTCCTCACGGTCCTGTCTGAATACTTCTCCAGAGTTGTAAACTTTGTCGTGTTTGCACTGACACTGGTCCTGAGTGACACACCCCCGCTTTGAGATGTCATCAAACACAGTCCCTACAGAGTGGTGAAAACAGACAACATGTCACGAAAGTCACCACAGTCCCTACAGAGTGGTGAAAACAGACATGTCATGAATATCACCACAGGCCCTACAGTGGTGAAAACAGACAACATGTCACGAACGTCACCACGGTCCCTACAGAGTGGTGAAAACATACAACGTGTCGTGAACGTCACCACAGTCCCTACAGAGTGGTGAAAACAGACAACATGTCGTGAACGTCACCACAGTCCCTACAGAGTGGTGAAAACAGACAACGTGTCGTGAACGTCACCACAGTCCCTACAGAGTGGTGAAAACAGACAACGTGTCGTGAACGTCACCACAGTCCCTACAGAGTGGTGAAAACAGACAACATGTCATGAACGTCACCACAGTCCCTACAGAGTGGTGAAAACAGACAACGTGTCGTGAACGTCACCACAGTCCCTACAGAGTGGTGAAAACAGACAACGTGTCGTGAACGTCACCACAGTCCCTACAGAGTGGTGAAAACAGACAACGTGTCATGAACGTCACCACAGTCCCTACAGAGTGGTGAAAACAGACAACGTGTTACTAACGTCACAGAATGAGATACAGTGAGTTAGTCTAATGTTATTTGTGGTATAATGGAACGAACTGTATAATAACAAAATCTGTACAAATACACTTTATAAATTATATGTATTATTACTAAATGTAAACCAAATGTGTATTATGACTAAATATATAAGATCATCACTGTTATACTGATACATTGAGGTGAGTTGTAGTTCTCTATCATCACTGTTATACTGATACATTGAGGTGTGTTGTAGTTCTCTATTATCACTGTTATACTCATACATTGAGGTGTGTTGTAGTTCTCTATCATCACTGTTATACTGATACATTGAGGTGTGTTGTAGTTCTCTATCATCACTGTTATACTGATACATTGAGGTGAGTTGTAGTTCTCTATCATCACTGTTATACTGATACATTGAGGTGTGTTGTAGTTCTCTATCATCACTGTTATACTGATACATTGAGGTGTGTTGTAGTTCTCTATCATCACTGTTATACTGATACATTGAGGTGTGTTGTAGTTCTCTATCATCACTGTTATACTGATACATTGAGGTGTGTTGTAGTTCTCTATCATCACTGTTATACTGATACATTGAGGTGTGTTGTAGTTCTGTATCATCACTGTTATACTGATACATTGAGGTGTGTTGTAGTTCTCTATCATCACTGTTATACTGATACATTGAGGTGTGTTGTAGTTCTCTATCATCACTGTTATACTGATACATTGAGGTGTGTTGTAGTTCTCTATCATCACTGTTATATTGATACATTGAGGTGTGTTGTAGTTCTCTATCATCACTGTTATACTGATACATTGAGGTGTGTTGTAGTTCTCTATCATCACTGTTCTACTGATACATTGAGGTGTGTTGTAGTTCTCTATCATCACTGTTATACTGATACATTGAGGTGTGTTGTAGTTCTCTATCATCACTGTTCTACTGATACATTGAGGTGTGTTGTAGTTCTCTATCATCACTGTTATACTGATACATTGAGGTGAGTTGTAGTTCTCTATCATCACTGTTCTACTGATACATTGAGGTGTGTTGTAGTTCTCTATCACCACTGTTATACTGATACATTGAGGTGTGTTGTAGTTCTCTATCATCACTGTTATACTGATACATTGAGGTGTGTTGTAGTTCTCTATCATCACTGTTATACTGATACATTGAGGTGTGTTGTAGTTCTCTATCATCACTGTTATACTGATACATTGAGGTGAGTTGTAGTTCTCTATCATCACTGTTATACTGATACATTGAGGTGTGTTGTAGTTCTCTATCATCACTGTTATACTGATACATTGAGGTGAGTTGTAGTTCTCTATCATCACTGTTATACTGATACATTGAGGTGTGTTGTAGTTCTCTATCATCACTGTTATACTGATACATTGAGGTGTGTTGTAGTTCTCTATCATCACTGTTATACTGATACATTGAGGTGTGTTGTAGTTCTCTATCATCACTGCTATACTGATACATTGAGGTGAGTTGTAGTTCTCTATCATCACTGTTATACTGATACATTGAGGTGTGTTGTAGTTCTCTATCATCACTGTTATACTGATACATTGAGGTGTGTTGTAGTTGTCTATCACCACTGTTATACTGATACATTGAGGTGTGTTGTAGTTCTCTATCATCACTGTTATACTGATACATTGAGGTGTGTTGTAGTTCTCTATCACCACTGTTATACTGATACATTGAGGTGTGTTGTGGTTAAAGGCTGACCGTGAGGGCAGAAGCAGCCGTCCATCAGGTGTTCTTCACACAGGGAGCTGGTGTCTGAGTGGGTACAGGTATCCATGCAGGGAGAGCCACTCTCCAGATAACCCATGTTGAACGGACACTGCTTCTCTAAGAAAACAAAGAAAATCAATTATAGTGCATTTTATTATTATATTTAAATATGTATATATATTTATTTATATTTTTAGACATTTGTGTGATCTGAAGCTGACTATGGACAATAAAGAGTTGTTTTTTTGCATGTGACTTTTTGATCTACAACTCTACTGTAATCCAGTAAATGTTTTCCTGAACACCCAGACAGTTATTGAGATGTCCCATTACCACAGAAGGTTGTTGTTCTCCAGTGGGGTGGCTGTCCCCCGGCGTGGGAGCACTGTCTGGAGTACTCTGCCAGGGTGCTGCAGACACAGAAGCTATCAGAAGTGTTGCTGCAGCCACACAGGTCCTGAACACAGGCCTGGATGTAGGGCTCAGGGTTCACGACCGCTCCACAGGAGCTCCACAACGCCGAGCGCAGGAGCTGGTCACACTGGGCATGCTGAGGAGGAGGAGGAGGAGGAAGAGGAGGAGGAGGAGGAGGGAGAGGAGGAGAAGGTATAGGTGAATGAGGAGGGAGAGGAGGAGGAAGAGGAGGAGGAGGAAGAGGTGGAGGAGGAGGAAGTGGAGGGAGAAGAGGAGGAAGTTGAGGGAGAGAAGGAGGAGGGGAAGGAGGAGGAGGAGGTGAATGAGGAGAAGGTATAGATGAATGAGGAGGAGGAGGAGGAAGAGGAGGAGGAGGAGGAAGAGGAGGAGGAGGTGAATGAGGGGAAGGTATAGGTGAATGAGGAGGGAGAGGAGGAGGGGGTGGAGGAGGGTGAGGAGGAGGAGGTGGAAGAAGGGAAGGAGATGGAGGAGGAAGTGGAGGGAGAGAAGGAGGAGGAGAGGAAGAGGAGGACGAGAGAGGCGGAGGAAGTGGAGGGAGAGAAGGGGGAGGAGGAGGAGTGGGAGAGAAGGAAGAGAAGGAGGAGGAGGTAGAGGTGGAAGAGGAGGGAGAGAAGGAGAAGGGGGAGGAGGAGGAGTGGTAGAGGAGGAAGAGGAGGAGGAGTTAGAGGTGGAAGAGGAGGGAGAGGAGGAAGAGGGAGCGGAGGTGGTGGAGGGAGAAGTGGAGGAGGTGGAGGGAGAGAAGGAGTGGGAGAGGAGGTGGAGGAGGAGGAGGTAGAGGTGGAAAGGAGGTGGAGGGAGAAGAGGAGTGAGAGAGAAGGAGTGGGAGAGGAGGAGGCAGAGGAGAGGACGCATAAGAGGTTAATTAAGGAGGAAGAGGGGGAAGAGAAGGAGGAGGAGGTTGTAAGTTGCAATACGAATAATATTATGCCATATTTGAACTTTATTCGATCCATATGGCAGTCAAATAAATCAATAGAATGAAGTGAAGTACATGGAAATACTGTAGTCTATTTGTCAGGCTGAACAGACTGGAGGTAGAACTTACAAACTCCTTGCATGTGTCCTCTTTAGGCTGAACGTCTGCAGGTTCATCTTCCTCTTCCTCTTCATAGGGGTCTTCACAGTCCTCGTTGGGCCTGTGGACCTTCTGCCTGTTTCCAAACTCAATGGGGCTCACTTTACGACCTGCACGGAAATAACACGATGTCATCCTTCATCGATAAGTGATTAGAAACGCATATAAATGTGTATAAATGTATATTAATGAACTTACAACCTATGTGAAATTACACTGATGCTACTAGATATAAGAATATATAACAGTCACTTAGAATATATAAATAAATAGCATGTTAATAATAACAACTAAATAAGTCATTATATATATTTAGATAAATGCTTAGAAATTCGTTATAACTGACTATACATGTAATAAATGATAATATTAGCCACTTGGAAAATATTGATTACACTTAACACCTTAAAACCTTACAGGAATAAGCCATTAGAAATACTTGTACATATTAATATAAATGATTATAAGTGTGTTATAAATGACTATACATGTTATAATCCTCATGAATTGTAAAGCTAATAATTCTTAGACATGCTCACCATTATGAATAAATTCACTGTGGACTGGAAGGCCATTGAAGTCTCCACAGAGACCACAGGTACGGTTGGTATACTCCGTGTCCAGCTCCACCTAACGCAAACAGTGATGGGTCAACTATTCTCTAAGGTAGACTCAGAGAAACGCCGTTGCCACGAGCAGCAGAGCAGATATTGAGATGAGATACAAGACTTCAACTCTCACACAGTCACACACGTGGTATCTGTGTATGTGCACGGGTTCGTTTTACACTGTTCACTGTTTAATGACAGCAGTCAATTTCAATGAACTTATTGATTCTTACAAAGCAAATAAATAAATACACTTCTGTATGCATTCTTCTAAGTAATGTTTTGATTCTTATTAAAGCTTACCACGACGGCATCTTCTCCATTCCACATGACAACCAGGCCAACCTTGGAGTAGAGTTTGGTGTAAACTGCATTCCTCTCCAGTTGGACTCCTCCATTGTAGTATGGCAGAGTTACACTGGGAATAAGGATGAAGAACATAATTAATAATAGAGATCACATAGAAATGTACCAATGTGTCAATTAACAACAAAGAGACACAAAATACAGTTAAATCCTTTGAATTCAAAATGGAATCCCTGGAAATATGTCAGAGTACTGTCTCAGATGGGAATAGGTAACAGCATAATATAAATCCATTACTTTTTGCAGAGAGGAAATGGTATATTTATATATATAGATAGATAGATAGATAGATAGATAGATAGATAGATAGATAGATAGATAGATAGATAGATAGATAGATAGATAGATAGATAGATAGATAGATAGATAGATAGATAGATAGATAGATAGATAGATAGATAGATAGATAGATAGATAGATAGATACAGTATATCAATACTTTATTTATTTATTTATGACAGTCTAATAGATTTTTCCATGGCTCGCTTGAAAGAGGATGTAAATCTCAGTGTAACATCCCTGATGAATTAGAGGACACATAACATAAAACTTTTGTGGAAAACGTACATTTCTCCATTGACCGCGACCTGAGTCTTGGTCAGATGGAAGACCAGGTCGTTGATAGTGACCACTACGTGTTTGACCGTAGGGTTCCCCTCGGTCTCAGTAGCCTCGTTCCTCTTCAGGTGCACAGAGAACTCCTGATAGGACTCAGAGTGGCAGTCGGAGGCCAGGTTGTATTCACACGTCCCTGGGAACTGGTACACGTCTCCATCGAAGGTCTTGAAGTGCTCTCTGCCCCAGGTGCTGCAGATGCTGTTCACATGGTTGGACTGGCGAGCTGAGGAGACGAAAACAGAAAAAGTTACCCACTTTGAATTTATGGAATCAGAAAGAGACACAATTTATAACTTTGCTGTAAATTGTAAATAATGCAGCATTTATTTCAAAATATCCAATTGTAGTGGATTGTGAATCAAGATATTAAAAAATATGACACTCTTAGACAGACTGCACTCAGATTAGCTCCAAGCAAAATTGTTCATAATAACAAAATGTGTCTGTTCCTGACTGATATTTGCCTCGAAATAGATGGAACTTAATCTAACGCCATCTCTATACAGTATCTATTTCTATGTTTGACTGTTTGTCTTTGGCTGCATAGATCAAAATAAATCACTGCTATTTCCAAAATGATCCTGTATCGTCTTACCTTTCTTGGCTTTCACCTGGACGGCGCTCGTTAGTGGCAGAGCGAGAACACACAACCACAGAGTTGTCCACCCCATAGTTAGTGTCCAGGTGAAGTGGGCTTCAGGTAAAAGTGTAGAGTGCTGCTCGACAGCCTCCTTTATAATGGCATTGTTTAATCTGTCTGTCAGTTCACACCCATCAGAAGGAGGATGTCAGACATCTTTATTGAGACATGGCAAACATGTCTATTGACAGGGCCAGATTAACGACTGGGCAATCAGATAACATAAGAACACGGCATAAGTCATTGCAAAATTTGAAGAATTGCAGGAAATTAGCTTTAAAACAGCAACATTTTCTCTTCGTTGCCAAAAGGGGGGGGGGGGGGGGGGGGGTTCTCTAAACTGTTATTGTACAGTGGCCCAGATTTGTGTTTATTCCAGCCCTGTCTAAGGAAATTCAACCACTTTCAGAAATCCCCTTTACTATCTATTATTTCCTTTACGCTGAATGTAAATGTTAAAAAACAAAAAAAGCAATGTTTTTAACTTTGGACTTACAATAAATACTATATATTCATAACGGAGACAGTGTTGTTGTTCCTTCAATGATAAATCGTTTGATTATTTAAAGTAAAGCACCTCTTAGAAAACAAGGTGATGTCCAGAACCTAAAAGGGTTGTTCGGCGGTCACCATAGGAGATTTTAGGTTCCAGGTAGAAGAACCTGTAACCCATTTTTGGTTCCACAGAGAGTTCTACATGGAACCCAAAAGGGTTCTACATGGAACCCAAACGGGTTCTACATGGAACCAAATAGGGTTCTCCTATGGAGACAGCCAAAGGCCCCATAGGACTTTCAAGGGAAAGGGGGATACCTAGTCATTCAAGTGAAATGTGTCTTCTGTATTTAACCCAACCCCTCTGAAACAGAGAGGTGCGGGGGGCTGCCATAACCAACATCCACATCTTCGGCTCCCGGGGAACTGTGGGTTAACCGCCTTGTTCAGGGTCAGAACAACAGATTTTTACCTTGTCAGCTCGGGGATTCGCTGCTGGCCGAACACTCGAACCACTAGGCTACTCCAGTTGTTTGAGCATGAAACAATATTGAAAAAGCAACGATATTGTGTGAATATGGACATTATATGGAGTAAATAGCCTAATACACAATATAAGGTTGACCCTTTTTACATTGTTCTATTCAACAACTATGCTGGATGTGTAACCAGGCCGACCCTGTACAGCTCAGCTTCACTTGACTCATTTGGGCCCTACAGTAAGAATTGTTTAATCAACCACCAATCAAACAAGCTAAGCGTCAGTATAGAGACAAAGTAGAGTCGCAATTCAACGGCTCATCTCAGCTTCACTTGACTCATTTGGGCCCTACAGTTTGAATCCCACTTAAGAGTTGTTATAGCAACCACCAAAAATACCTCCTACTGTGTTTTCTTATATATCTTCCTGATTGAACCTCAATCAAGTATATCTCAGCATCAGCATCACTATTTACATGATCAATATGGATTAATACCTCAGATTAGAGTCATGATCACTTTATTACATCCTCATAATCGTAAAAGCCTCGTACTTCCTGTAATCTAAGGTGAATGTGTCAACATTACACAGGTTAAGAGCACTTCAACCGTTCAGTTTAAGCTGTGTAGTGATGCATGTACCAGTATGCTTGAGGCCTGGATGACACCAGTGACAGAATGTGGCTGGGTCTTAAATGACACCCTAGTCCCTATTTAGTACACTACTTTTGACCAGGCCCCATAGGCCTCTAATTAAAAGTAGTGTACTATATAGGTAATAGAGATCCATTTGGGATGTAGCCAGTGTCTATCCCCCAGCAGCAGCAGCTCAGTAGAAGGGTTCTATCAGGGATAGAGTCATCTAGACATGGTTCAGGGTTGTGTCACCTTCTATCTACCATCTGTCTCTCTTGAAGGAGGATCAACCGAGGTCATTAACAGTGCTACATCCTGGTCCTGCCCATATTCTGAAGACTTTCAGACCCTTTACAGCCTGGGTGACAGTCGGTTTCTGCTATCTTGTCAACTCCTTGTCATTCAAGGGCACGCCAATTATGAAGTGCGAGTCTCAACTTCTCCGCTGTTTTTGTGCCCTGGCTACCACATTGTGAACAGCGTGAAGCGAACCCGTGCGTACATTACACATTCAAAGGCTGTACATACATAAGCATTCCAAAACCTAATACACACAATCTAGTAAAGGAATGGGATGAGAATATATACATTTGAAGTCGGAAGTTTACACACACTTAGGTTGGAGACATTAAAATTCGTTTTTCAACCACTCCACAAATTTCTTGTTAACAAACTATAGTTTTGGGAAGTCGGTTAGAACATCTACTTTGTGCATGACACAAGTCATTTTTCCAACAATTGTTTCCAGACAATTATTTCACTTATAATTCACTGTATCACAATTCCAGTGGGTCAGAAGTTTACATACACTAAGTTGACTGTGACTTTAAACAGCTTGGAAAATTCCAGAAAATTATGTCATGGCTTTTGAAGCTTCTGATAGGCTAACTGACATCATTTGAGTCAATTGGAGGGTACCTGTGGATGTATTTCAAGGCCTACCTTCAAACTCTGTGCCTCTTTGATTGACATCATGGGAAAATCAAAAGAAATCAGCCAAGACCTCAGAAAAAAGAATTGTAGACCTCCACAAGTCTGGTCATCCTTGGGAGCAATTTCCAAACGCCTGAAGGTACCACGTTCATCTGTACAAACAATAGTATGCAAGTATAAACACCATGGGACCACGCAGCCGTCACACCGCTCAGGAAGCAGTTCTGTCTCCTAGAGATGTACGTACTTTGGTGCGAAAAGTGCAAATCAATACCAGAACAACAGCAAAGGACCTTGTGAAGATGCTGGAGGAAACAGGTACAAAAGTATCTATATCCACAGTAAAACGAGTCCTATATCGACATAACCTGAAAGGTCGCTCAGCAAGGAAGAAGCCACTGCTCCAAAACCGCCATAAAAAAGCCAGACTACGGTTTGCAACTGCACATGGGGACAAAGATCATACATTTGGAGAAATGTCCTCTGGTCTGATGAAACATATAACTGTTTGGCCATAATGACCATCGTTATGTTTGGAGGAAAAAGGGGGCAGAAGAACACCATCCCAACCGTGATGCACGGGGGTGGCAGCATCATGATGTGGGGGTGCTTTGCTGCAGGAGGGACTGGTGCACTTCACAAAATAGATGGCATCATGAGGAACTGAAATTATGTGGATATATTGAAGCAACATCTCAAGACATCAGTCAGGAAGTTAAAGCTTGTTTGCAAATGTGTCTTCCAACTGGACAATGACCCCAAGCATACTTCCAAAGTTGTGGCAAAATGGCTTAAGGACAACAAAGTCAAGGTACTTGTCACGTTCTGACCCTAGTTATTGTGTTAATCCTTTGTTTTGTTGGTCAGGACGTGAGCTGGTTGGGCATTCTATGTGTTGTGTTTCTATGTTGGGTTTAATGTGTTGCCTGATATGGTTCTCAATTAGAGGCAGGTGTTTGACGTTTCCTCTGATTGAGAACCATATTTAAGGTAGGCTGTTCTCACTGTTTGTTTGTGGGTGATTGTCGCTGTGTCTGTGTTTTGTTGCACCACACGGTACTGTCTCGTTCGTTCATTCGTTTTTCCTGTTCGTGCGTTCTTCGTTTTATGTAGTTCTCATGTTCAGGTCTGTTTAGTTCGTTTTGTTATTTTGTCATTTCTAAAGTGTGCTTCGTCATCGTTATTCTTTTCTCAATTAAATTCATTATGTACTCATCACCCGCTGCGCCTTGGTCCGCTCATTCACCACAAGACGACCGTTACAGTACTGGAGTGGCCATCACAAAGACCTGACCTCAAGCCTACAGAAAATGTGTGGGCAGAACTGAAAAACATGTGTGAGCAAGGAGGCCTACAAACCTGACTCAGTTACACCAGCTCTGTCAGGAGGAATGGGCCAAAATTCACCCAACTTATTGTGGGAAGCTTGTGGAAGGCTACCCAAAATATTTGACCCAAGTTAAACAATTTAAAGGCAATGCTACTAAATACTAATTGAGTGTTTGTAAACTTCTGACCCACTGGGAATGTGATGAAAGAAATAAATGCTGAAATTAATCCTTCTCTACTATTATTCTGACATTTCACATTTTTAAAATAAAGTGGTGATCCTAACTGACCTAAAACAGGGAATTTTTACAAGGATTAAATGTCAGGAATTGTGAAAAACTGATTTTAAATGTATTTGCTGAGGTGTATGTAAACTTCCGACTTCAACTGTAAGCATTCCATGAATTTATAGGCTACAGTATCTTGGCCTAAGTATATTGGCTAAAGTATCTAGGCCTCAGTATCTTGGCTACAGTATCTAGGCTACAGTATCTTGGCTAAAGTATCTAGGCCTCAGTATCTAGGCTACAGTATCTTGGCCTCGGTATCTTGGCTACAGTATCTTGGCCACAGTATCTTGGCTACAGTATCTTGGCTACAGTATCTTGGCTACAGTATCTTGGCTACAGTATCTTGGCCTCAGTATATTTGCTAAAGTATCTAGGCCTCAGTATCTTTGCTACAGTATCTAGGCTACAGTATCTTGGCCTCGGTATCTTGGCTACAGTATCTTGGCCACAGTATCTTGGCTAAAGTATATTGGCTAAAGTATCTAGGCCTCAGTATCTTGGCTACAGTATCTTGGCCTCGGTATCTTGGCTACAGTATCTTGGCCTCAGTATCTAGGCTACAGTATCTTGGCCTCAGTATCTTGGCTACAGTATCTTGGCAGCAAAACAGTAATGTACAGTTCTGTCCCATTCAAAACAGAATGACAGCCAGCCAGTTGTCAGATATGTTGCTGCGCCATAGAAACCCTTCCAAGGTCAAATACAGGCATCTTTATACCGTCCAAGTTAAGCGCATGAGTCGAACCACTCCCTTCAGCTAGACAGCTGTACACTTGGTCATGGCCTCACCCATTCCCTTCCTCCATCTAGCAGCAGGTAGTCTACAGTGTTGGTTTAGGGTGGATGGCAGGGAGGCTGTATTGCCCTCCTTTCTTAGAAATGTCATTACGTTTATTAACAATGCGTTATTGTAGTCTGTTGTTGACACTGTTATGTTTGATCAAATACTTGTCACCGACTGATACGTGTGGGTCAATCCATACACCAGACACTCCCTCGAGGAGGTTACATATGGGTTTTCACATTTTATGTGGGCTATTTCACCGGGAAGTTAATTTTAATTTAACTTTAATTAAGGTATAATGTGTGTTTCTCTTTAATCTAAATTGAAACTCGATCCTGCTTTAAATGACTTTCAGCTTATAAAGGCTTCATAATGCCTTCATAAGCACTACATAAATGTGTTAAAAACTCATCTATAACCATATGTCATGCTCTATAAAGGGTTCAAAATGTGGCATAACTGTGTGACATAACCACCAATGTCAAATGTGACATAAGTTTATAACCCACTATGTCGAATATGCTATAAACATGTGCTTTATAAAGGGTAACATGTTGTGCTAAAGGATGGCATACTCTCTAAAGTGATGTCATACTCTCTAAAGTGATGGCATACTCTCTAAAGTGATGTCATACTCTCTAAAGTGATGTCATACTCTCTAAAGTGATGTCATACTCTCTAAAGCGATGGCATACGCTCTAAAGTGATGTCATACTCTCTAAAGCGATGTCATACGCTCTAAAGTGATGTCATACTCTCTAAAGTGATGTCATACTCTCTAAAGCGATGGCATACGCTCTAAAGTGATGTCATATGCTCTAAAGTGATGTCATGTTAGTCACATTACACCTAATCTTGTTCCCAGACACTTCCGCCCAAATGCGCAGAAGGTCTGGTGGACCAACGCATCGAACTTGGCCTTCATTATATAGGGTGAGGTTTAACATAGCATTTTAACAAGATACATTGTGGCAATGGGCAGGGTTTAGCCATGTTAAGTAATGATGATGACAAATACTTTACCGAATAAGATCACTCCTATAGAATTCCATGGTCAGTCCCACTAAGGCCAACTCTGAATGGTTAATATCCCAGGCTTATATGTGCTGTGTGTTCAATAGCCTGGGGACGACATCACACCAAGAAACACTGACCTTGATGAAAGACTACAACATAAAGAACCACTGACCTTGATGAAAGACTACAACATAAAGAAACACCTTGATGAAAGACTACAACATAAAGAAAAACGGAACTTGATGAACATAAAGAAATGGAAAGAGTCTTTCTTCTGGAACCAAGTTACATGTTCCTCAGTACACAAACACACACAATATAACTATCCATACCACATGGTGCTGGGCCCAGTCAGGTCTTTAACAGAACTATATAACTATCCATACCACACGGTGCTGGGCCCAGTCAGGTCTTTAACAGAACTATATAACTATCCATACCACACGGTGCTGGGCCCAGTCAGGTCTTTAACAGAACTATATAACTATCCATGGTGCTGGACCCAGTCAGGTCTTTAACAGAACTATATAACTATCCACGGTGCTGGGCCCAGTCAGGTCTTTAACAGAACTATATAACTATCCACGGTGCTGGGCCCAGTCAGGTCTTTAACAGAACTATATAACTATCCATGGTGCTGGACCCAGTCAGGTCTTTAACAGAACTATATAACTATCCATACCACATGGTGCTGGACCCAGTCAGGTCTTTAACAGAACTATATAACTATCCATACCACATGGTGCTGGGCCCAGTCAGGTCTTTAACAGAACTATATAACTATCCATACCACATGGTGCTGGACCCAGTCAGGTCTTTAACAGAACAATATAACTATCCTTACCACATGGTGCTGGGCCCAGTCGGGTCTTTAACAGAACTATATAACTATCCATGGTGCTGGACCCAGTCAGGTCTTTAACAGAACTATATAACTATCCATGGTGCTGGGCCCAGTCAGGTCTTTAACAGAACTATATAACTATCCATGGTGCTGGACCCAGTCAGGTCTTTAACAGAACAATATAACTATCCATACCACATGGTGCTGGACCCAGTCAGGTCTTTAACAGAACAATATAACTATCCATGGTGCTGGACCCAGTCAGGTCTTTAACAGAACTATATAACTATCCATGGTGCTGGGCCCAGTCAGGTCTTCAACAGAACAATATAACTATCCATACCACATGGTGCTGGGCCCAGTCAGGTCTTTAACAGAACTATATAACTATCCATACCACATGGTGCTGGGCCCAGTCAGGTCTTTAACAGAACTATATAACTATCCATACCACATGGTGCTGGGCCCAGTCAGGTCTTTAACAGAACTATATAACTATCCATACCACATGGTGCTGGGCCCAGTCAGGTCTTTAACAGAACTATATAACTATCCATACCACATGGTGCTGGACCCAGTCAGGTCTTTAACACATCCACTCCCCTTCTGAAAGATCAGCCACAACATGTTGGCACCTTTTGTAACAGGATGTAATCAATCCCCAGTCTCCATGGGAACAGAAGAGGAATACCTGGTGCCGTAGTCTCAGGTTGGACTAGGTTGGACAAATCATCTTGGTTCTGACACACACACACACACACACACACACAGAGAGACACACACACACACACAGAGAGACACACACACACACACACACACACACACACACACACACACACACACACAGAGAGAGAGACACACACATGCACACACACACACACAAGCTTTGCAGGTCCATCAACCCATTTAAATACCTCTTACACCCAGCAGTAACCTGCTGGTCATGAGAGAACCTTCATACATCATGAGAGCGTTAATAACCTATTTATTAACACTTTATGTAGTGTCCTGTAGTACTTAGTTTGATGTGAGACACCTTCGGTCATTCATAACACATCCGTAAAGACTTAGTGATGTAAACACCAATGTATTAAACACTTAGGGAATTATCATTAACAGCTAATAAAAATTTAAAAAAACATTATAGACATGCTAAAAACCATACATTTGCTTTTATTTGTACATTTTTTTAAACAATACAAATACATGAAGTCCAGCAATGCAATTACAGCCCCAGTCCAATGTTTGGACACACCTACTCATTCAAGGGTTTTTATTTTTTACTAATTTCTACATTGTAGTGAAGAGTGTGCAATGCTGTCATCGAGGCAAAGGTTGGCTACTTTGAAGAATCTAAAATCTAAAATACATTTTTGATTTGTTTAACACTTTTTTGGTTACTACATGATTCCATATGTGTTATTTCATCATTTTGATGTCTTCACTATTATTATACAATGTAGAAAATAGTAAAAAAATAAAGAAAAACCCTGGAATGAGTAGGTGTGTCCAAACTTTTGACTGGTTCTGTACATTGAACATTACACAGGACTGTGAATCGTGTAGCTTGTTCCTGAGCTGGTGGACGAATGGTTCTTGCCTCTCGTCCAGCTGAAGGTACTGCATGTTGGTTCCAACCTTAAAAATAACAAGTTCTCAACCTTACATTTTCCCAGACCTCAAAAGTCATCTTGGCCAGGCCGCAGTTGTAAATGAGAACTTATTCTCAACTGGCCTACTTGGTAAAATAAAGGTGAAATAAAAATATATACTAAAAAAATCCCCTGATGTTGTTTAAGCATTGTTGTAAACACAGTGTGACAAAAAACCAGAAAAAAATGGGATTTAATCCAAAACCTGGAAAAACAAAACCAAGAGGGAGAAAAAAAACAGAAGTAAGGTAAAAAAGGCCCAAGCAACGTGTTTTGCTGTGCGTGACTGCACTTTAGAGTGTGTGTCATCCTGCGGCACAGCATTGTGGGGGAAGTTGAGGTCAGGACTATGCACCCAGGAGGGAAAGACTGGAAATGTTTTAGTGAAATATAGTATACTATATACAATTTAGCAGACACATTTATCTAAAGCGACTTACAGTCATGCGTATGGGTGGTCCTGGGAATCAACATTTATGTAGTGTTTATGAAGCCTTTATAAGCTGCGCATCATTTAGAGCGGGACCTAAAACTCAAAACATCTAACAAACTGTAGTAATATATACCGGAATTAGGCACTTATTATAAACCATGTCAATTTCAATTGAAGCTGGGAATTCAATTGTTGAAGAAAAAAAAAACACAACCAGGAAATGAACTATTGGAGAAAAGAAAAGGAGGGGTAGAATGTGACACCTTTCAAACTCCTGTAGCATACAGTAGGAGCTCGGCAGCACTGTGGCACCAGCGACACACCTTTCCGATATTGGCGATAATCACCTGTAGAATGTGTCACCTTTCAAACTCCTGTAGCATACAGTAGGAGCTCGGCAGCACTGTGGAACTAGCGACACACCTTTCCGATATGGGAGAGACTATACGGACACACCTGCTGCCCAAATTGATGACGTATATTGCGCAGCGAAGGTCAAGTGGAGGCCAACGGATTCGATTCAGTCATTTCAGTCAGTCCTCCTGACGAGCCCCTTCCAAGCTAGCTAGTGGCTAGAAACTTCCGTGAGAATTTTGAACTGCCGAAGTTGGGAGTTGAGAGAGTGTTCGGAATAAATCAGTTTATCTGAAAAATTTGTTTGGTTTTTTATGTACTGTAGATGTATTTATTAAACGTGCAATAACTGTCAGCCTGATATGAAGTGGTGAGGAGGAGCTCCTTGGACCCTTCATGTCCGGAAGTCATTTAGTCACTCATTGGAGCTATAGAGTCCCACAGTGGAGGTGTCATAATACGCATAAAACCTGGAGGTCAAACAGGGAAATGGTTCTAATCGTTTTTCAACCATTCATTTTTTTCCCATAAGGGGATTTTAAAAACACTTTCATATAAGACCTGTGTTTCGTGTAGGCTTACCCTGTCGTGACGATTTGATAACCATCTAAATATCTCTTGGACAATGTGACATTTATCAATATATTCTACTCTATTTACTCTGAGATTCAAAGTAGACATCGTGCAAGACTACAAATCCCTACAAGCTTTGTAGTCTTGCAACTAATACATCAGATATACAAATATTTAAGGAGAGCGAATCGATATACAATCCTGAAACTCAGCTGTAACTGTCAATAGTAAAACAAAGCTTAAAACAATGTTTGAGTGATCCTGAATCCAGAAAATTAAAAGTGAAGTTGCTTCTGGACACAGTAGACTCCTCCTCCTCACCACACTGCTGGCTACACTATTTAGCAACTTCACTTTCCTTACTGCGTCAAGTGGTAAGGTTGAAAATCCATAAACACACACGTTTTCTCTACAACAGGTTATGGTCAATAATATCAAAGGCTACACTGAAATCGAACAGTACAGTTCCCACAATCTTGTTATTATCTATGTATTTCCAATCAATCGTCAGTCATTTGTGTCAGTGTAGTACATGTTGAGTGCCCTTCTCTATAAGCATGCTGAATGTCTGTTTACAGAGAAATAGCATTGTGTCTGGTCAAACACCATGTTTCTTTTCAAAAAGTTTGCGGAGTTGTCAGCAAGCTGATTGGTCAGCTGTTGAAACCAGTAAAGGGTGCTTATTAGCCACTCATTTTGCCCCGTCTCTTTCATTTTGCCCCGTCTCTTTCATTTTGCCCCGTCTCTTTCAAACCATACAGTTTTTCAATTCCTCATCAATCCATGGAGCCTTAACAGTTCTAACAGTCAGTTTACCTTGGGCACGCTTTTCATCCGGACGTGAAAATACCGCCACCTATCCCAGAGAGGTTAACAAGGAAAAATAATTCAAGAAATAATTTCATAAATTAATCAACTGCAGCTTCAGGATGGTCTACATTACAGACCAAAAAAAAAAATCAACATAGGAAATAATTAAAAAACGTTTTTTTTATGATCTCTCTCTCTCACAATTTCAGGGATATACAAGAGTCATCTACACATGGTTCAGGGTTGTGTCACCTTCTATCTACCATAGGCCTCTAGTTAAAAGTAGTGTACTATATAGGTAATAGGGATCCATTTGGGATGTAGCCAGTGTCTGTCCCCCAGCAGCAGCAGCTCAGTAGAAGGGTTCTATCAGGGATAGAGTCATCTAGACATGGTTCAGGGTTGTGTCACCTTCTATCTACCATCTGTCTCTCTTGAAGGAGGATCAACCGAGGTCATTAACAGTGCTACATCCTGGTCCTGCCCATGGTCTGAAGACTTTCAGACCCTTTACAGACTGGGTGACAATTTCATAAGACGTTATATAGGCAATCTAACAACGTACTGGCTCCCTGGCTAGACTCTTAGGGCTCCCGTATGGCAGAAGCAGTCTAAGGCACTGCATCTCAGTGCAAGAGACATCACTACAGTCCCTGGTTCAAATCCAGGCTGTATCACATCCAGCCGTGATTGGGAGTCCCATAGGGTGGCGCACAATTGGCCCAGTGTCGCCCGGGGTTTGGCCGTCATTGTAAATAAGATGGACATTGAATGTGTAATGTACGCACGGGTTCGCTTCACGCCATTCACAGAATAATAACATACGATAGATAACCTCTAATTACACAACAAAGGCTGTAGATACATAAGCATCCCATGAATTTATAGGTGATAATTGCTTACACACTTCTTACGAATGAATTGAAGTGTTGTGAAGAATGGTCTGTACTGTAGGTACAGTGCTTTGATAAAGATGACATGGAGGGTAAGGCCAATGGTAGGTATGGATGCTGTACAGTTGACATGGAGGGTAAGGTCAATGGCAGGTATGGATGCTGTACAGTGGACATGGAGGGTAAGGTCAATGGTAGGTATGGATGCTGTACAGTTGACATGGAGGGTAAGGTCAATGGTAGGTATGGATGCTGTACAGTTGACATGGAGGGTAAGGCCAATAGCAGGTATGGATGCTGTACAGCCTTACCTATGGATCTTGGGTCCATGAAATGGGGTGTCAGCCTACTCTGGGAAACCTTTCATGGACCCAAGATCCACTGGTAAGGCTGCAACATTTACCTTTAGCTAACTCTGCAAATAGCACTGCTGGGTGATTTAAAAAGTCATAGTCAATCAATCAATAAAATAATAATACTCTTAGGAAAAATGTGTATATTTCATTAAAAAAATCTGTAAAAACGATGAGAATAAAAAAAATCTCTGAACATTTGTATAACATCACAGCACAGTTATGGCAAATATATGGCAAACAGAAGACGGGATGGTGTTAAGAGACAGATGGGAGGAGTTGAATGGAGCTGAAGGGTGGGACTAATAACAAATAAAAGAGAATTATTGTACAATATACTGTGTTTCTAAAATGTATATAGTATGTAGAAGCAGGAAGTAGAAGTGTTGTTGTCCATTAGTTTAGGGGAGGGGTGGTAGGGTTAGGGGGAAATAATAGATAATATATATAAAATATATACAAATATATATATATATATATTGTGGCAGACCAGGGGGTTTGGTCAAGACGTTTACACAGATCAGACAGAGTTGTATTAGTTTGGTTTCAAGGCTGTTTATTAAATAACAAAAATATAATCGATCTCCTCCAGGAGATTCCGTCTTCTGTGTTCCGGAATCTTGCTGTTTCCTGTGGGGAACAAAACCGAGCTCCCTCTGTTATCTCTGGTACTGCGCATGACTATCCCCAGTCCCCTCTCTCGTGTGCTGCCATTGTGGCAGCTTTATGCGACTCGTTCAGCTGTTGAGCAATCATCAGTCCTTTGACTACTCACCAACCACAATCAGCCCTAATTAGTCCTGGCCGGAGAGCCCGTCGAGACCTGGCACGTCCAGCAGAGGGAGCAATCGCCTCGTGATGTAGACTCCGTCTGTAACCAGGCATTGACGAGTGTCCCCTTGCTGATGTACGCCACATTATTTACAAAAAATATATATGGGGATTGAAAATGATGCAGACAATTACATTGATGGAAACCAAAATCTATCTGCAATATTAAAGCTGATCTTCCTTATTTAATTTTGTTTTAAACCTGGACATTTCAATATGAATGTTCAAGACACAAAATAGGCAGAATAGTGAGGTGATTTCAACCAGTTAAAGTTCCACAAAAAGAGCAAAGACGCTAATATTTCTGGGAACTCTTCAGAATTGTGAATGTGTAGGTTGATACCCCATTTCATTAACCCAAGATCCAGAGGTAAGGCTGTACAGTGCATATAAGTTTGCCCTCAATGTAATTCTGAATTCTAATACACTACATCCACAGTGTGATTTCAATTTTTTTTTTTTTTTTTATGTCAAATTAACTATTATTGTATTTTGTTGAATTTATATAACATTCCAACCTTGTTTAGTATTATATAGTCCAATTGTGGCATGATTCCACTATTGCTATCCGTTTGCATCAGTTTCCATGGGCATTATGGGGGACTTTTATTTTACAGGCAAACCGCAGAGTCCACGGATGATGTTCACGACTCGCACATCAAATTGACCTTGTTACCCCTCGATCACACATTTAGGGATTTTGCGCAAAATGGTACACAGCATCATCTCGATATGTGTGCAACAAAAGTTCTAACATTTACCTTCTGCTGCCATTTCAGTCAAGCCGTCAACGCATTTTCCAACACCCAGCACTTGAGAAACATAGATCAGGGGTGGTCAACACTCCTGGAGAGCAAGCAGGATTTTCTTCCAGACCTATTTTAAAGAGAGTTCACCCAAATTACAAAATACTAAAATGTTTCTACCTTGAAAGAAGTCTATGGACAAGGAGACTACAATCTATGATTTGGTTACCCACTGCCGTCAACCATTAATATTAGTATTTCCGGTGCAGAGCCAACGCGACCCACATACTTTCCACCTGAGTACAGGGATCAATCCCTGCTTCCAAGCTCCACCACTGTTTCTCCCTTTTGACTGAACTGTCTGAGTAAAATGTCAAAGCACCTAAAATAAATATTAGCATACTTTAAATTTCATCCCCCCCCAAAAAATTTCAAAGTAACAAAGTCGTCAAATTGTGAGTGTTCATTTAATGTTCAAAGCATCCTGAATACACCTGACTTGTGGTTTTTATTAATTTTATTTTCCACCCTGGTAATAGCCCTAAGTCATGTCAAAATATGTAAAATTGCAGGAAATGAGCTTTAAAACAGTAACATTTTCCTCCCATCTAGGGATTGTGCCAGGGAGCAATGAAATTCACATAGGAAATGAGCTTTAAAACAGTAACATTTTCCTCCCATCTAGGGATTGTGCCAGGGAGCAATGAAATTCACATAGGAAATGAGCTTTAAAACAGTAACATTTTCCTCCCATCTAGGGATTGTGCCAGGGAGCAATGAAATTCACATAGGAAATGAGCTTTAAAACAGTAACATTTTCCTCCCATCTAGGGATTGTGCCAGGGAGCAATGAAATTCACATAGGAAATGAGCTTTAAAACAGTAACATTTTCCTCCCATCTAGGGGTTGTGCCAGGGAGCAATGAAACTCACATAGGAAATCTCACTTCCAAGCTTTCTTCAAAAGTTGTCAGCCCTGCATACGTCATCAATTTGGGCACGTATAGCACAGCGTCATCTAAACCTTTGCATACTGTTTTTTTTGCGAATTCCAACGACAGTACAGTACGAAGACCGGCTAGAGCTGCTTCTCCAATAGAAGTACCCCATCACACTTGTAAGCGATGTCATTTAAATGTTTTATTCAATTTTTTCTTTAACTAGGCAAGTCAGTTAAGAACAAATTCTTATTTTACAATGACGGCCTACCCCGGCCAAAGGCTAACCCGGACGACACAACCACATCCGGTTGTGATACAGCCTGGAATCGAACCAGGATCTGTAGTGACGCCTCTAGCACTGAGATGCAGTGACTTAGACCACTGCGCCACTTGGGGGCCCCATGGCGAGGTTGGCTAGCTAAGCTCATGCATAGCTAGGTTTCCATCTAATTGGAGACAGATTTTCAAGTGAATATTCTAAAATCGGCATAAAGAGAATATGCACATTTTCCCACCAGTCGTGTGTTTCCACCAGACGGACTTGTTGCAGTAAAAATCAGTGCGTGATGACAGTGCACACAAAATTAAATTGTGTGTACCGAATAAAAATAGAATGTTCAATGTGTTTCCAACTCTACCGATAGTTTTGTCCCAAACTGTTGCGTTAAAAAGCAAATGTGCCAACTCTGGTCTTTGCACATGCGCTTTTGCCAACAGCTTGTAGATACAGTGCTGGCAGGCTCTGAGGGTAAACCAGTCTACATGATGAAACTATTATGGACATGAGCCAGAATACTTGTATTTGTCAAACGGCAGTCAAGCACCATGTTTATTTAAAAATTAACTAGAAAAACGTTTAGAGATATACAATCAGGGCTCTCCCCAGGACTTTCTGACAAGGTGGTGCTGATGTAGACTTAAGGCTGGGTATTTTATTTTATTTCACCTTTATTTAACCAGGTATGCTAGTTGAGAACAAGTTCTCATTTACAACTGCGACCTGGTCAAGATAAAGCAAAGTAGTGTGACACAAACAACAACATAGAGTTACACATGGAATAAACAAAACGTACAGTCAATAACGCAATAGAAAAAAAAGTATATATACAGTGTGTGCAAATGAGGTAAGATAAGGGAGGTAAGGCAATAAATAGGCCATAGTGGTGAAATAATTACAATTTAGCAATTAAACACTGGAGTGATAGAGACTGGAGTGATAGATGTGCAGAAGATGAATGTGCAAGTAGAAATACTGGGGTGCAAAGGAGCAAAAATAAATAACAGTATGGTGATGAAGTAGTTGGATGGGCTATTTACAGATGGGCTATGTACAGGTGCAGTGATCTGTTAGCTGCTCTGACAGCTGGTGCTTAAAGTTAGTGAGGAAAATATGAGTCTCCAGCTTCAGTGATTTTTGCAGTTAGTTCCAGTCATTGGTAGCAGAGAACTGGAAGGAAAGGTGGCCAAAGTAGGAATTGGCTTTGGGGGTGACCAGTGAAATATACCTGCTGGAGCAGGTGCTATGGGTGGGTGCTGCTATGGTGACCAGTGAGCTGAGATAAGGCGGGGCTTTACCTATCAAAGACTTATAGATGACCTGGAGCCAGTGGGTTTGGTGACGAATATGAAGCGAGGGCCAGCCAACGAGAGCATACAGGTCGCAGTGGTGGGTAGTATATGGGGCTTTGGTGACAAAACAGATGGCACTGTGATAGACTGCATCCAGTTTGCTGAGTAGAGTGATGGAAGCTATTTTGTAAATGACATCGCCGAAGTCAAGGATCAGTAGGATAGTCAGTTTTACGAGGGTATGTTTGACAACATGAGTGGAGGATGCTTTGTTGCGAAATAGGAAGCCGATTCTAGATTTAATTTAGGATTGGAGATGCTTAATGTGAGTCTGGAAGGAGAGTTTACAGTCTAACCAGACACCTAGGTATTTGTAGATGTTCACATATTCTAAGTCAGACCCGTCCAGAGTAGTGATGCTGGAAGGGCGCGCAGGTGCTGGTAGCGATCCATTGAGGAGCATGCATTTAGTTTTACTTGCATTTAAGAGCAGTTGGAGGCCACGGAAGGAGAGTTGTATGGCATTGAAGCTCGTTTGGAGGTTAGTTAACACAGTGTCCAAAGAAGGGCCAGAGGTATACAGAATGGTGTCGTCTGCATAGAGGTGGATCAGAGAATCACCAGCAGCAAGAGCGACATCATTGATATATACAGAGAAAAGAGTCTGCCAGAGAATTGAAACCTGTGGGCACCCCTATAGAGACTGCTAGAGGTCTGCACAACAGGCCCTCCGATTTGACACACTGAACTCTGTCTGAGAAGTAGTTGGTGAACCAGGCAAGGCAGTCATTTGAGAAACCAAGGCTATTGGGTCTGCCGATAAGAATGTGGTGATTGACAGAGTCGAAAGCCTTGGCCAGGTCGATGAAGACGGCTGCACAGTACTGTCTTTTATCGATGGCAGAAACCAGATTGCATAGCGGAGAAGGTATGGTGGGATTCGAAATGGTTGGTAATCTGTTTGTTCACTTGGCTTTCGAAGACCTTAGAAAGGCAGGGCAGGATAGATATAGGTCTATAACAATTTGGGTTTAGGGTGTCTCCCCCTTTGAAGAGGGGGATGACCGCGGCAGCTTTCCAATCTTTTGGGATCTCAGACGATACGAAAGAGGTTGAACAGGCTAGTAATAGGGGTTGCAACAATTTCGGCAGATAATTTTAGAAAGAGAGGGTCCAGATTGTCAAGCCCGGCTGATTTGTAGGGGTCCAGACTTTGTTATCTAGCTATCTGGATTTAGGTGAAGGAGAAATGGGGGCGGCTTGGGCAAGTTTCTGTGGGGGGTGCAGGGCTGTTGACATGGGTAGGGGTGGCCAGGTGGAAAGCATGGCCACCCATAGAAAAAATGCTTATTGAAATTCTCAATTATCGTGGATTTATCGGTGGTGACAGTGTTTCCTAGCCTCAGTGCAGTGGTCAGCTGGGAGGAGGTGCTCTTATTCTCCATGGACTTTACAGTGTCCCAGAACTGTTTGGAGTTTGTGCAGCAGGATGCACATTTCTGTTTGAAAAAAGATGTCACCTGAATAAGACCCTCTGCATTTATTGGAAAAGAGCATCAAACTCCTTTCACTGTGAAGTTCATCATTTATTTAACCTGTAGCCTAATGCTTCGAATACACCGACAGCGAATACGCAAAATAGTACGCAGCATCGTCTGGATGTGTACGCAACAAAAATTCAACATTCACCTTCCGCTACAGTTTCTGTCAAGCCGTCTACACATACAGTTTGACGCATACGTTCGATAAATCCAACGTATGCACCACATCGTACATAATGCAACTGACTCTGCAATACAACGCTGCAAGGCATACGCCTTCACTGCAAATGAATGTAATTCTGGTGTACCAAGATGCAAAACACTTTCGGTGTGATCAAAGCGTAATAAACTGCATGGTTTCTCGAGTTGTAGGCGGAGGACCACACACCATGTCATCGGAGTGACTCCAAGTTTACTTTGATGATAGTTATTATATCAATATTTGAGCATAAAGGCGTTTCCACCGCCATTTCTCGCATAATTAATTTGACCGACACAAAAAGTTCCCACCATGTCAAACTAACAAATTATCTGTTGGTATTTACAAAATGTTACCGAAATTCCTGTTTCCATCACAGCTGTCATGATTTTGGTACGCAGCATCATTTTATTTTTATTTAACCGTTAATCATCTGGATATCTGTACAACGAAAGTTCAACATTCACCTTCTACTACCATTTCTGTCAAGCCGTCTATGCATACGCAGCGTTTGATTGGAAATTAATGTACTTCTGGTGTACCAAACCGCAGGAACACTGTCGGTGTTATCGAAGGAAGGCTTTTTTCAATTCTCTCATTGACTCCTCAATCCCGGCATGGTCTGTTTCACAAGCGTTCCCGGAAATCTCGCGATGTTGTGCCTCTGGGCTTAGAAACTCTGTGGTATGATACCCTTCACACGCATGCGCGTTCCTTCTATTGCGTTGGAGGCTCATTTGAAAACATTAGCGGTGACTAGCAATGTTTGTTTTGGTTAGCAAGCAACTCGACTAAAGTGAACATACGTTTCTGGATAACACAGTGATATAAACCCATCATTATACTCGAGGAACGACAGTCATCATTCATGGGTGAGCTCAAGGAAATTGATGGCTTTGTTGTAATGTGCACAGGGACACTAACGTTAATAGAGCTATTGAAACGAGCCGGTCTGAGCAGCTAACATGGCTAGCTTGCAAAGGCTAGGTCATTATATTTTTAAGGCTTTGATAGCCTTGATCTTCTGTCTTGGCTAACATTCCAGGAACATTTACTAGCCAACATCGACCGGCGAAATGTAGCTAGGTAGCTAGCTTCCCCCTGTGAAGCCGTCCTTACCCTATCCTGGGGCGCATTCAGCAGGACGCGACGTTTTGGAACGTTCAGATAGAAATTACCTAGATAAAAACAGACCTCCATCTCTGACAATGACATGGCAGGAAAAAAATATGTATATCTGCAATGTTCGAGAACGTTTTACGCACTGAACCTGGCCCTGCACACCTCCAGAGGTAGCAGCCAGCATTGTGCGTCTTACCTTACCTTATTATGTTTCTGTTTAGAGAACCACAGCGTGGATGACGACAACTCCAGCATCCGGTCATCCTCCCCGGCGAACTCTCCTGTCATGGACCGTAACCCCTCACCACCCCCGGACAGAGAGGGGGAGCAGGGCGGGGAAAAAGTGGATGCTATAGGGGAGACAGTTTATAGCAAACACTGGCTGTTCAGCACCTTGACCCGTCTGATTCAGGTAGGTAACCGGTTATGATTCAGGAAGGTAGCCGGTTGTGATTCAGGAAGGTAACTGGTTGTGATTCAGGAAGGTAACTGGTTGTGATTCAGGAAGGTAACTGGTTATGATTCAGGAAGGTAACTGGTTATGATTCAGGAAGGTAACTGGTTATGATTCAGGAAGGTAACTGGTTATGATTCAGGAAGGTAACTGGTTATGATTCAGGAAGGTAACTGGTTATGATTCAGGAAGGTAACTGGTTGTGATTCAGGAAGGTAACTGGTTGTGATTCAGGAAGGTAACTGGTTGTGATTCAGGAAGGTAACTGGTTATGATTCAGGAAGGTAACTGGTTATGATTCAGGAAGGTAACTGGTTGTGATTCAGGAAGGTAACTGGTTGTGATTCAGGAAGGTAACTGGTTATGATTCAGGAAGGTAACTGGTTATGATTCAGGAAGGTAACTGGTTGTGATTCAGGAAGGTAACTGGTTATGATTCAGGAAGGTAACTGGTTGTGATTCAGGAAGGTAACTGGTTATGATTCAGGAAGGTAACTGGTTGTGATTCAGGAAGGTAACTGGTTATGATTCAGGAAGGTAACTGGTTGTGATTCAGGAAGGTAACTGGTTATGATTCAGGAAGGTAACTGGTTGTGATTCAGGAAGGTAACTGGTTATGATTCAGGAAGGTAACTGGTTGTGATTCAGGAAGGTAACTGGTACATTGTTGCAATACAGTATTACTTGTTGCTGATCAAATACCAACAGAAGTACATTAGGTATACCTTCATGACTCATGACACAACTCATCTAGGCTATTGAAGTCTAAAAACCGTTATGGCGACGATGCGTTTTCCACCATCTAATGCATTATCCATCGTCCAGCACTATTTTTCTTGTTGTTGCTCATTACAGAAAGTGCTCTTCCATCTTGTACATTTTACTGTTAATATGCAGAACACATTTTGTCATCTTGTGCTCATAATGCATCGTTGATCATCGTTGTTGTTGTTATGTTCCTTCAGATTGTGTCGGAACAGAACACGGGAGACTCTGATGCCCAGATGCAGCTACCTGAGGAAGATGAGGATGAGCTGTGTAAGATCTGGGACATGGCCATGGATAAGGTATGTGTCTGTCTCTCTCTTTCTTTTCAATTTAAAAGGGCTTTATTGGCATGGGAAACATGTTATTGCCAAAGCAAGTGAAATAAACAATCAGAAATGAACAGTAAACATTACACTCACAAAAGTTTCAAAATAATGTTATATTGTTGGCTATGTACAGTGCAACAATGTGCAAATAGTCTCTCTCTTGCAGGTCTCTTTGCATCTGTAATAGATACAGTGTCTTCAGAAAGTATTCAGACCCCTTGAATATTTCCACATTTTGTTATGTTACAACCTCATTCTAAAATTGATTACATCGTTTTTTTACCTCAATCTGCACACAATCCCCCATAATGACAAAGCAAAAACAGGTTTAGACATTTTTGTTAATTTATTACAAATTAAAACTGATATATTACATTTTACATAAGTATTCAGACCCTTTACTGAGTACTTAGTTGAAGCACCTTTGGCTGTGATCAGCCTCGTGTCTTCTTGGGTATGATGCTACAAGCGTGGCACATCTGTGTTTGGGGAGTTTCTCCCATTCTTCTCTGCAGATCCTCTCAAGCTCTGTCAGGTTGGATGGGGAGCGTCGCTGCTCTCCAGAGATGTTCGATCGGGTTCAAGTCCGGGCTCTGGCTGGGCCACTCAAGGACATTCAGAGACTTGTCCCGAAGCCACTCCTGCGTTGTCTTGGCTGTGTGCTTAGGGTAGTTGTCCTGTGGGAAAGTGAACCTTTGCCTAAGTCTGAGGTCCTGAGTGCTCTGGAGCATGTTTTCATCAAGGATCTCTCTGTACTTTGCTCCGTTCATCTGTCCCTCGATCCTGACTAGTCTCCCAATCCCTGCCGTTGAAAAACTTCCCCACAGCTTGATGCTGCCACCACCATGCTTCACCATAGGGATGGTTCCAGGTTTCCTCCAGACGTGCCACTTGGTATTCAGGCCAAAGGGTTCAATCTTGGTTTCATTAAACCAGATAATCTTGTTTCTCATGGTCTGAGAGTCCTTTAGGTGCCTTTTTGCAAACTCCAAGCGGGCTGTCATGTGCCTTTTACTGAGGAGTGGTTTCTGTCTGTCCACTTTACCTTAAAGGCCTGATTCGTGGAGTGCTGCAGAGATGGTTGTCCTTCTGGAAGGTTCTCCCGTATCCACAGAGGAACTCTGGAGCTCTGTCAGAGTGACCATCAGGTTCTTGGTCACCTCCCTGACCAGGGCCCTTCTTCCCCAATTGCTCAGTTTGGCCGGGTGGTCAGCTCTAGGAGGAGTCTTGGTGCTTCCAAACGTCTTCCATTTAAGAATGATGGAGACCACTGTGTTCTCAGGGACCTTCAATGCTGAAGAAATGTTTAGGTACCCTTCCCCAGATCTGTGCCTCGACACAATCCTGTCTCGGAGATCTACGGAAAATTCCTTCGACCTAATGGCTTGGTTTTTGCTCTGACCTGCTGTGGGACCTTATATAGACAGGTGTGTGCCTTTCCAAATCATGTCCAATCAGTTGAATTTACCACAGGTGAAGTCCAAGGATGACCAATGGAAACAGGATGCACCTGAGCTCAATTTCGAGTCTCATAGCAAAGAGTCTGAATACTTATGTAAATAAGTTTTTTTGCAAAAATGTCTAAATACCTGTTTTCACTTTGTCATTATGGCGTATTGTGATGTCATTATGGGGTATTGTGATGTCATTATGGGGTATTGTGTGTAGATTGATGAGGGGAAAATGTATTTAATCCATTTTAGAATACGGCTGTAACGTAACAAAATGTGGAAAGAGTGAACGGTCTGAATACTTTCCAAATGCACTTTACATGCGTACAGTAAATATCTATTGTGTGTGTGTGTGTGTGTACAAAACATTAGGAACACCGTCCTAATATTGAGTTGAACCCCCCTTTTTGATCTCAGTACAGCCTCAATTTGTCGGGGCATGACTCTAATAAAACGCCCTCTCACTGTCAACTGCGTTTATTTTCAGCAAACTTAACGTGTAAATATTTGTATGAACATAACAAGATTCAACAACTGTGACATAAACTGAAGAAGTTCCACAGACATGTGACTAACAGAAATTGAGTAATGTGTCCCTGAACAAAGGGGGGGAGGGGGGGGGGTCAAAATCAAAAGTAACAGTCAGTATCTGGTGTGGCCACCAGCTGCATTAAGTACTGCAGTGCATCTCCTCCTCATGGACTGACCCAGATTTGCCAGTTCCTGCTGTGAGATGTTACCCCACTCTTCCAACAAGGCATCTGCAAGTTCCCAGACATTTCTGGGGGGAATTGCCCTAGCCCTCACCCTCCGATCCAACAGGTCCCAGACGTGCTCAATGGGATTGAGATCCGGGCTCTTCGCTGGCCATGGCAGAACACTGACATTCCTGTCTTTCAGGAAATCACGCACAGAACGAGCAGTATGGCTGGTGGCATTGTCATGCTGGAGGGTCATGTCAGGATGAGCCTGCAGGAAGGGTACCACATGAGGGAGGAGGATGTCTTCCCTGTAACGCACAGCGTTGAGATTGCCTGCAATGACAACAAGCTCAGTCTGATGATGCTGTGACACACCGCCCCAGACCATGACAGACCCTCCACCTCCAAATCGATCCCGCTCCAGAGTACAGGCCTCGGTGTAACGCTCATTCCTTCAACGATAAATGCAATTCCGACCATCACCCCTGTTGAGACAAAACCGCGACTCATCAGTGAAGAGCACTTTTTGCCAGTCCTGTCTGGTCCAGCGACGGTGGGTTTGTGCCCATAGGCGACGTTGTTGCCGGTGAGGTCTGGTGAGGACCTGCCTTACAACAGGCCTACAAGCCCTCAGTTCAGCCTCTCTCAGCCTATTGAGGACAGTCTGAGCACTGATGGAGGGATTGTGCGTTCCTGGTGTAACTCGGGCAGTTGTTGTTGCCATCCTGTACCTGTCCCGCAGGTGTGATGTTCGGATGTACCGATCCTGTGCAGGTGTTGTTACACGTGGTCTGCCACTGCGAGGACGATCAACTGTCCGTCCTGTCTCCCTGTAACACTGTCTTAGGCGTCTCACAGTACGGACATTGCAATTTATTGCCCTGGTCACATCTGCAGTCCTCATGCCTCCTTGCAGCATGCCTAAGGCACGTTCACGCAGATGAGCAGGGACCCTGGGCATTTTTCTTTTGGTGTTTTTCAGAGTAATGTGAAATTTGATGGGTTAATATGACCCCGTCTTCCTGTCTCTCTGTAGGATGTGGATTAATATGACCCTGTCTTCCTGTCTCTCCTGTAGGATGTGGCTGGTTTCTTACAGGAGTTCAAAGCTGCAGATATCCTCCTGGGAGTGATCGCTAAGTCTCGATGCCCTCGTCTCACTGTGAGTGAACTGTTTTAGTCTTCTAGTTTACATCATGTGTGTTATACTCCATTATAAAACTGGGTGGTTCGACCCCCTGAATTCTGATTTGGCTGGCAGCCGTGGTATATCAGACCGTATACCACGGGTATGACAAAGCAATAAGACACCTCGGGGGTTTGTGGTATACGATGGTGTATTGGCCATATATCACACACACACCCCATTGGGCCATATTGCTTAATCAGTCCATCGTCTAGTCTTTGAAATGCAATATTAATAATAATATTAATAATAATATAAATTAATATTATGTTTCCCCCAATTGCACCCGCAACATTTTAAATTGGCACAACATCATGTTGCCATGGTGTCTTATTGATGTTTTCCCTTGTCCCCTCTTCCCAGGAGATATGTGTGGGGATCCTGGGTAACATAGCCTGCTTCCCTGACACTTGTCTGACCCTCAGCCAGAACAACGACCTAGGGTAGGTGGAGATGGCCATTTACTAAAACCCTTTTCACACTGTCATGACAACCTGAACAGTACTGTGTTGGCTCTGATATGTACCAGCACCGTTCCAACTCATGGTGGATGTTAACTGTTTCTCTGGGGTAATTCTGTTTCTCTCCACAGGGTGGTGCTGTTGCTCCTTCTTGGAGACACTGATCCCCCTACACTGCTGGAGACATGCAGGTGAGAATACCCTGAAAAGGCTAGAAAATCCTTCATTGTCTGTTGTCGTAGCTCAAATAAGAGGAAGAAGCACAATGCTGTATATACTTTTTTTTTTTTGGAGAGAGATTTAACTCTACGCAAATTAACTGAGACTGGTTTCCCTAAAGCATCTTAAGGGTCATTTCATCATTAGAACCTTCGTAGGAGCGTCGTTAAATCTCCGAGCTGTTTCTCAAAACCATCGAGGCGTTCGTTATTTGCCAACTGCTTGTGACCACTCGTACAACAGCTAAGAGCGACATTAGAATATTTGTTTGGGCCCTTCCACCTCACTTTATACACACAAGATCTCCGCTAAACATAGGATCAAGATGTTTATCTGTCTCTCTGTGACCGCTGATAACTTGGGAATGAAGTTGACTACAAAAGTTTCCCGATGTCTTTGCAATTGTTAGAAACAAACAAAGGATAAAAACATGCTTTCAAATGAAAACCGAGATGACTATATACAAAATATATATACACTGCTCAAAAAAATAAAGGGAACACTTAAACAACACAATGTAACTCCAAGTCAATCACACTTCTGTGAAATCAAACTGTCCACTTAGGAAGCAACACTGATTGACAATAAATTTCACATGCTGTTGTGCAAATGGAATAGACAAAAGGTGGAAATTATAGGCAATTAGTAAGACACCCCCAAAAAAGGAATGGTTCTGCAGGTGGTGACCACACACCACTTCTCAGTTCCTATGCTTCCTGGCTGATGTTTTGGTCACTTTTGAATGCTGGCGGTGCTTTCACTCTAGTGGTAGCATGAGACGGAGTCTACAACCCACACAAGTGGCTCAGGTAGTGCAGTTCATCCAGGATGGCACATCAATGCGAGCTGTGGCAAGAAGGTTTGCTGTGTCTGTCAGCGTAGTGTCCAGAGCATGGAGGCGCTACCAGGAGACAAGCCAGTACATCAGGAGAAGTGGAGGAGGCCGTAGGAGGGCAACAACCCAGCGGCAGGACCGCTACCTCCGCCTTTGTGCAAGGAGGAGCAGGTGGAGCACTGCCAGAGCCCTGCAAAATGACCTCCAGCAGGCCACAAATGTGAAATTGCACAACAGCATGTGAAATTTATTGTCAATCAGTTTTGCTTCCTAAGTGGACAGTTTGATTTCACAGAAGTGTGATTGACTTGGAGTTACATTGTGATGTTTAAGTGTTCCCTTTATTTTTTTGAGCAGTGTATATATATATATATATACACATTAATCCTATAGGTATTTGTTGGTGTTTGTAATAGGATCCACAGTAGCTGTTGAGAAACCATCAGATACTCTTCCTGGGGTCAACACAAAACATGACACAATATACAGAATATTTAATAGACAAGAAGAACTCAAGTACAGAACCACATCAATTTGCCTACATAGTCCTATAGAGTTGAATCATATTGAAATTCATTACATGTTCAGTCCAATTGAGTTCTATTTTTGCTAATTGTAGGCTACATTGTCTGTAATTTTTTGGGGGTCCTCAATATATTTCATGATGTGTTACAACGTGTGCGATGATGTGCCAGATCTGTGATTTCGTGTGTTTATTATAGAGTAGGACTAAGCATTATAATAAGCAGCCACAATATTTTCAGCTATAGGTGGTAATATGAGCTGATCTGTCGTCGGTATTGTGGAATACTTCTAATGTTAAGGTCAGATTTGAATGGAGAAGGCTGATCTGAGAGCAGTGCTGCCTTTAAAAAAAAATGTATCCTTTATTTAACTAGGCAAGTCAGTTCAGAACAGATTCTTATTTACAATGACGGCCTACACCGTAGCCAAACCCAGAAGACGCTTTTCCAATTGTGCGCCGCCCTATCTGACTCCCAATCACGGCGGGTTGTGATACAGCCTGGATTTGAACCAGGGTGTCTGTAGTGACGCCTCTAGCACTGAGATGCAGTGCCTTAGACTGCTGCGCCACTCGGGAGCCCCCTTTTCGTTCCATCCTATCAGTATTCGACACATGCTCCAACGACACACCTAGCCAACGTTCTTTTTTTTTCTGCGTGGTGTTTTTTGCAAACGCGTGTTATATTTTCGTCCGTTGTCGGAGCGATGCATTGTCTTAACACTCGTATGCCTAAGTTCCATGACTATCGGGAAATCGGGCCCAGGTCTTGTCAAAGTCTTCTATTGCTTTTAGACTGCGTTTTGTTGATATTTTGTTATTGTTGTTATTATTTGTTGATTGGGGCTGAATGTCTTTTTGTCCAGACTGCTGCTGACCTGTGTGTCCCAGAACGATGTGTCTTGTCTGTGGCTAGAGAGAGTACGGCAGCACACCTCTGTGTGTTCCAGCCTCTGCTTCATCATGTGCAGCTCCACCAACAGTAGGTCCTTCATATGTTACAACAACTCAATGTGATGAAAGATGTTTTCTTTCCAAATCTAATGGGAATCATTTGTCAAATGTAACTTACACAAATGTGAGTATATTGAGAATATTGATTTAGAATATGTTCAAAGATTCATCCACCCAGGGACTCATCTATCAACAATGAGGAATATACATCGTCAGTCACCGGCTTCATTAGGAAATGTGTTCATTATGTTGTACCCACAATAACAATCAGACATACCCCCACCAAAATCTCTGGATGAATGGAGGAGTCCGTACTATGCTGAGAGCCCCGTTCTGCAGCATTCTATGTCAGCAGAACGAACCCCGGTGACTGTGGCACACAACGCCATGCAAGGCAAGCACGTACGAGCTCTGCAAATCCATTAGGGGCGCAAAAAGACAATACAGACTCAAACTTGAATTGATATTCGACAACTCAGACTTGCGTCGCCTGTGGCAAGGACTACAGGCTATCACAGACTACAAAAGGCGCATCCAGCTGTCTGGTGCCCACCGAAGCCTCCGTCCCAGACAGGCTTAACACATTCTATGCTCGCTTCGAGGCAGACAATACCGAGCCATCCAGGAAGACTCTCGATGCCCCCTGAAGACCAGACAATACCGAGCCATCCAGGAAGACTCTCGATGCCCCCTGAAGACCAGACAATACCGAGCCATCCAGGAAGACTCTCGATGCCCCCTGAAGACCAGACAATACCGAGCCATCCAGGAAGACTCTCGATGCCCCCTGAAGACCAGACAATACCGAGCCATCCAGGAAGATATATATATATATTTGATGAAACTGAGTGAAACCCACTGTTTACTTTTCATTCACTGTGTGTGTGTGTGTGTGTGTGTGTGTGTGTGTGTGTGTGTAGTGGACCTGCTGGTGAAGGTGGGGGAGCTGGTTGACAAGCTGTTTGACTTGGATGAAGAGTTGATGAAGACCTGGGTCACAGCTGGATCTCAGCCCAGTGATGAAGACAAGGAAGAGGAGGAGGAGGGGGAGAGGCGTCTGGACGTGGCCTCCTCGCTCCTCGAGGCTGCCAAGCAGCTACGGTAAAGACGTTTGTTTCTGCTGATATTATAATAATATTATCTTAGCAGGTATTGGTAAATACAGCTCTCTGTTAGAACCGCTTTGATGGAGGTATCAGTAAGAGCAAGCTTGTAACAGCATGACATCATGATTTCAGCAGACCTGCCACTGGGTGGCGTCATTCTGATATGACAAGCAACATGAGGGGTTATCCACGTGTTTCCACAGGTCAGAGAGTTCCAGAGGGTTTATTAGGGGGCTATCCACGTGTTTCCACAGGTCAGAGGGTTTATGAGGGGCTATCCACGTGTTTCCACAGGTCAGAGAGTTCCAGAGGGTTTATGAGGGGCTATCCACGTGTTTCCACAGGTCAGAGGGTTTATGAGGGGCTATCCACGTGTTTCCACAGGTCAGAGAGTTCCAGAGGGTTTATGAGGGGCTATCCACGTGTTTCCACAGGTCAGAGAGTTCCAGAGGGTTTATGAGGGGCTATCCACGTGTTTCCACAGGTCAGAGAGTTCCAGAGGGTTTATGAGGGGCTATCCACGTGTTTCCACAGGTCAGAGAGTCCAGAGGGTTTATGAGGGGCTATCCACGTGTTTCCACAGGTCAGAGAGTTCCAGAGGGTTTATGAGGGGCTATCCACGTGTTTCCACAGGTCAGAGAGTTCCAGAGGGTTTATGAGGGGCTATCCACGTGTTTCCACAGGTCAGAGAGTCCAGAGGGTTTATGAGGGGCTATCCACGTGTTTCCACAGGTCAGAGAGTCCAGAGGGTTTATGAGGGGCTATCCACGTGTTTCCACAGGTCAGAGAGTTCCAGAGAGTTTATGAGGGTCTATCCACGTGTTTCCACAGGTCAGAGAGTCCAGAGGGTTTAGAGGTGTACCTGCATGCCCTCCAGCTCCTCACCACTATCCATCATGGGATTCAGACACTGGGTGAGACGTGTTGTACAAAATGGCTGCTTTTATGTATTCAATAAATGTTTTGACAGCTATTGTGACTGGTTGGGAAAAAATCCATAAATTACAGGAACTTCTCTCTTTTAAATGACTTCTCCCTCTTGGTATATCTAGTACGCTAGTATGTTAATATATTTCTATCTAGCTGTTTTTTTATCCTGAGAGCTGAAGTTAGTAAGATTTCCACTGTATTCATTACTCATAGCAAGTAAAGTTGACTAAGTAGACATGAAATATAACTCAGTCCCTCGTCTCCAGCTGTTGCAGGTGGGACAGGCCAGGCTCTATGGACCTTCCTGTGTGAGGTAGTGTGTGAGGACCTGTGTCAGCCAGACGACCCTCCGTTAGTACTACAGGAACAGAAGAGCTTACTGGTCCATGCGCTGGCTGTTCTGTCAGTCCTGTATGCGTGTCAGGACCGGGAAGCAGAGCACAGCAAAGCAGACACACGTAAGAGACCCCCTGGATTTCACTTTAGTCTCTGACACCGTCTCTCTCTGTCTTGTACCGTGAGACAAGAGATGTTTCTAATGTTGTTACTGCTTAATCACCAGACGTGAGCGTCATTTAATTTATTCTTCTTTCACTAACTGATCGTTTTTTTCTAACCAAAACCAATGGAAGTCACTGTAACCTGAAAGTGAAAACATATGGCAAAATTAATGTTTTTTTGTTGTTGTTTTTTTTCATGTTCCGAATCATCCCAAAGTATCTGAACGGTCTGTTCTCTGTTCTCCAGTGTTGCCTCTAGTTGGGACCATGTTGAGGGTACTGCAGTACCATAGAGAGTACCAGGTCAGTTCAGGACACGGACAGAAGGAGAAGAAGGATGGACAGGAGGAGGAGGAGGAGAAGGTGGATGAGCAGCTCCAGGCTCTGATCCAGACCACGGCTGAGTTCCTCTCTGACGTCATCACTGACCTCACCAAGGTAACGCTGCCGCTGGAACTGTCAATCAAAAAAAAACAGTCACCATTTCCTACAATGTTACTTCATCTCTAAACCAAAATAAGTTGATATGACATTTTTTTATATTGTATGTTTATAACCTATATTTATTTATTTTATTTATTTAGACTTTTTACTTAACTAGGCAAGTCAGTTAAGAACAAATTCGTATTTACAATGACGTGTCTGTGTGTGTCTGTGTGTGATCCCTAGGATGCGGTGTCTGAGTTGGTGACGAGAGGTTACCTGACAGAAAAGACATGTCTGTCAGCAGTAGGCTCTATGCTCCCCCACTTCAGCCCTGCCGTAAGTTCTCCCTTTATAATGCGCACATAATATCCATCATGACTGACAAATAGAGGCTCCTATATATAGATGTCAGTGGATAGTTTATCGTGAACATTGTGGTGGCATCATTGTGATACTAAATCAGGTCAATAAGAGTTTGTTTCCAGTTTACCTGTTGTCTTTGTCTGTGATGTCACTTGTTCTCTGGAAACGTGGTTTCCCTCACACTTCCTCCCGGTGTGAATAGATGTTGTCATAACCAAGCCTACATCACCTGTACAGGTACAACACCTGGTCTTCAGGTTGTCATAACTAACCCTCCGCCGGTGGTAGAAAGTACTTAAGTAAAAAAATACTTTAAAGTACTACTTAAGTCGTTTTTTTTTGTGTATCTGTACTTTACTTCACTACATTCCTAAGTAAAATAATGTACTTTTTACTCCGTACATTTTCCCTGACCCCCCAAAAGTACTCGTTTCATTTTGAATGCTTAGCAGGACAGGAAAATGGTCCAAGTCACGCACTTATCAAGAGAACATCCCTACTGCCTCTGATCTGGCAGACTCAATAAACACAAATGCTTTGTTTGCAGTGTTCCCCAGGCTAACCTTAAATAAATAAAATAAGAAAATATTGCGGTCTGGTTTGCTTAATATAAGCAATTTGAAATGATTTATACTTTTGATACTTAAGTATATTTAAAACCAAATACTTTTAGACTTTTTCTCAAGTATGATTTTACTGGGTGACTTTCACATTTACTTGAGTAATTTTCTATTAAGGTACGTTTACTTTTACTCAAGTATGACACAATTTGGGTACTTTTTCCACCTCTGCCTTCCTTTACCTGTACAGGTACAACACCTGGTCTTCATGTTGTCGGAGGCTGATCCCCAGCTGGCAGACACAGTGAGAAAGGAATTTCCTGTCTCCCTCAGCCCAAGCTGATCCACTTGGCCTCTTCCTTCTCCAGACTAAGGTATCCATGGTGGATACTGTTATAGCCATGGAATACCACACTGCGCATACATAGAGGTTGCATACTAATGCCAATACACTTGGACTGTACTGTGAGAAAACATGAAATAGTGTCCACTGTTTTTATTGTTTTTGTTTTTAGATCATGGTCTATAAAAATGGAAAGTCTTACTCCAGGAAATAAACAGAATTGTCTGTTTGTTTAACTTGTTTAAAATAAAATGGTATTCTTATTTGATATCATGTTTTAAACGAGCATAATCTCCTATGCGGCTAAAAAGGATCATTACATTGTATGTTCCAATGTGGGCCTACTGTATTATTCAGCGTTGGGTTGCAAAATGATGCTAACTTTCCTCACGTTGCCGGGTTTTTCAGAAATCCTGGTTTGAGATTCGGATCAGGATTTCCTGCTTAATCCCTCCCGATTCCAGGAAACCTCCATCCGGTATTTCTGGGAAAACATGGTGATTTTGGGTTATCACCATTTTACAACCCTAATTCAGTCATGTTTCTGTCAGTCTGTTGACAAGGAGAGCTTTTTCCAGCTCATAACAGATAATTGAATGGCCTTCTTTACCCAGTCAACTTGTTGCTGTTTTTAATAAAGAGATTAAATATTCCCTCAAACATTTTGTGTCAGCAGATTTGGACGATCAGTAGGTATGTTTCCATGAACTTTTTTTGTAGGCATTTAGGAAGTTCACATAGAAAATAGATTTGACATTTTCCTGCTAGGGTGTGTTTCAATTTAACTGTCTTGTCAATTTAATAAACAGCTGAATATAATGACTAAAATAAACTTTTTCTCAAAAACCTACAATGTCTAATAAAATTAAGTGGTTGAAGTATTTCCATCACCCATTTAGGCAAATTGCTCGTTAATAAATTGGCGACAGCCTGTATGCCTTCCAACCTAATTTGTTTCATGTCTTCGGTAGCCTGCAAATCCCAGTATGTATAGAATCCAAAAACTTGATTTAATATTTGCAATATTCTATTAATTCTCATGTGCCAACGTATCGCCATGGTGAAATTTGCACTCCTGTAAATCTGTAATAATTGGATGGTGAAACTGGCATCCAGCCAACCAGAAAAGCAAGGCGAAACAATTCAGCCATTCTTGAAAGTCGGGACTTGGATCCTGCAAAGAAAAATGTGTATAATTGAAAAATTTGATTTGGAATTAAATGTGGAGTTGAGCTTCATAGTTTATTATGAATTATTTTGAATAATTTAATTTATTTCCATCATTTGTCTGAATAAAGAAAGTTAGACAAAAGTCAAATCCAGCACTGTCGAACGGATAAAAATGTTATCGACCTTTAAACATGTCTCCTATATCTGCCGTTTCCGTTACAAATATCGCAATCATTTTTTGGGTGACATCTCTTGTCGAATAAACCTGTGTCAATGGAAAGCTGCCTAGACATCAATACATGAGTGTGTACAGGTGTGTGTGTGTATATATATATGTGCATTAGTATACAATAGGTGTTTCACCTAATGACGTGCATGTATATTTCATGCTATTATTAGTTTACTTTCTATTTGCGTCTTTCCATTCATGCTTTAGGAAACATGAATGTCTCTAAGAATCACAGAATTACTGTCAATCTGGTTTTGCTCCCAGCGCGGTGGGGAATGAGTGTGAGTTAATCTCTTTTTTTAAAGAGTGGAAAAACACCCTTCATGTGATATTTATGTTTCAGGAAACAAGCACAAAATCGCTGTCAAATTAATATTTCTTTGCCCTAGGTACGATGAGGATGAGTGATCACCAAAAGAGAGTCTCTGTATCTGTGTTGAGTCCTCCTTTCTTAGCATATGAGTAGTGGGAGGCCGGTGATGACGACACGGGGGGATAACGATCACTCCATAACGATAGAACTGCATCAACTAAGGTTGTCTCCCAAATAGAACACTATTCCCTATGTAGTGCACTACTTAAGACCGTGATCCCGTAGGGTTCTGGCCAAAAAGTAGTGCACTACATAGGGGAATAGGGTCCTATTTGGGATGCTAAACCCCACCCCCCAGATGAAAGACCCCCTAGTCCTCTCCTAACAATGAACTAATTTGGTTCCCAGATGCAGGCCCGGACCCTCGCCCACCTGTGACAGGGTAGCAGAGGGACAACCTGCGTATTTCCAGCTCACTGACGAAAGCAAGCACGGATTCAGAGTGAATATATAGCAGCTTTTTAATTAGAGCTTTAAAGGGATTGATATGTAGAATACTCTTTCTAATGGAAATAGGCCTACTGAGTGGAGGAGAGGGTGTGGGAGGGAGAGAAAGAGATGGAGAGAGAGGGTGTGGGAGGGAGAGAGAGAGAAAGAGATGGATAGAGAAAGAGATGGCGAGAGAGAGATGGAGAGAGGGTGTGGGAGGGAGTGAAAGAGAGAGAGGGTGTGGGAGGAAGAGAGAGAAAGAGATGGAAGAGAGAGATGGAGAGAGTGATGGGAAGAGAGGGAGGGAGCGAGATGGATAGAGAGTGATGGGAAGAGAGAGAGGGAGGGAGAGAGTGATGGGAAGAGAAAGAGATGGATAGAGTGATGGGAAGAGAGAGTTGATATGATGCCCATATGGTCAACCCAAACATTTCTTCCTGCTTCCTCATAAGGGTAAACTCGGGTGTGCCATACACCCATTATATTAGAGAGGGCACAAAGTATGTATCACATAATCTAGAGGCATAATCATTATGCCTATGTAACCGATGTGAAATGGCTAGCTAGTTAGCGGTGGTGCGCGCTAATAGCGTTTCAATCGGTAACGTCACTCACTCGGAGACCTGAAGTAGTTGTTCCCCTTGCTCTGCAAGGGCCGTGGCTTTTGTGGCGCGATGGGTAACGATGCTTTGTGGGTGACTGTTGTCTGTGTGCAGAGGGTCCCTGGTTCGAGCCCAGGTAGGGGCGAGGAGAGGGACGGAAGCAATACTCCTACACCTAATTCTATGAAAAGAATGTCAATTTTTCTGCATCGGTTATCTAATCATACCTTTTTAGTATGTCATTCTATGGTTAGAGGACTCCTGATATCTCCAGGAGTGATAAGTATAATTTGTGTCTATTGTCTTTTTCCTAGCTTGTGGACTGCTGACTGATCATACCTTGCAGCTGATTGTTGACACATCAACCTTCTTGAAGAAGGCACGGTGATGCCAAAACGTTGGTGTTTTACCCAATAAATTACTGGGAGTTTATATATATATATATCTCTTTATTTTTGTAGCTTACGGTTTATTGACCGTTAGTTAGCACCTCTACTCTAAATCATTTTCTCTGGTTGTGTGCCAGCTCGTGCTTTAATTAGACATCCTGTTACTAGACACATCCTGTTACTGGACACATCCTGTTACTAGACACATCCTGTTATCAGACACATCCTCTTACTAGACATATCCTGTTATCAGACACATCCTGTTATCAGACACATCCTCTTACTAGACATATCCTGTTATCAGACACATCCTGTTATCAGACACATCCTGTTATCAGACATCACGTTATCAGACACATCCTGTTATCAGACATCACGTTATCAGACACATCCTGTTATCAGACACATCCTCTTACTAGACATATCCTGTTATCAGACACATCCTGTTATCAGACACATCCTGTTATCAGACACATCCTGTTACTAGACACATCCTGTTACTAGACACATCCTGTTACTAGACACATCCTGTTACTAGACACATCCTGTTATCAGACACATCCTGTTATCAGACACATCCTGTTATCAGACACATCCTGTTACTAGACATATCCTGTTACTAGACACATCCTGTTACTAGACACATCCTGTTACTAGACACATCCTGTTATCAGACACATCCTGTTACTAGACACATCCTGTTACTAGACACATCCTGTTATCAGACACATCCTGTTACTAGACACATCCTGTTACTAGACACATCCTGTTATCAGACACATCCTGTTACTAGACACATCCTGTTACTAGACACATCCTGTTACTAGACACATCCTGTTATCAGACACATCCTGTTACTAGACACATCCTGTTACTAGACACATCCTGTTATCAGACACATCCTGTTATCAGACACATCCTGTTACTAGACACATCCTGTTACTAGACACATCCTGTTACTAGACACATCCTGTTACTAGACACATCCTGTTACTAGACACATCCTGTTATCAGACACATCCTGTTATCAGACACATCCTGTTACTAGACACATCCTGTTATCAGACACATCCTGTTATCAGACACATCCTGTTATTAGACATATCCTGTTGAGTACCAGTGCTGGTCTTGTTTCTTTAATAGACAGTTGTGATCTTTCGATGTTCTGCTAAGACTTCAAATGAAGAGCACTAATACTTGGCCTTTTCGACCAAATCTTACAGCCAAATCGTTGCAAGGTATTCTTTCCTTGGGATTGGCCAGAGGATGTTTCACGTCACATCCAGTTCAGGGTGATTCTCAGATGGTTCCTGCCTAACTGTCAAGTCCATCTCCAGCCTGCCATGTCTAGCTGAACTCTGATACAACCTGACTCCTAACTCACGGTGCAGTGGAGCTTGAATGGCTGTACGGAGGGAAGGAGCCTAATACTAGTCAGAATTACTTATTGTGTGTGTGTGCGTTTGTGTGCGTACATATTTCTAACACTATCCAAAGATGATGGTTTTTACGGGTGAATGATGATGATGACGCTAGCTGTCAATCATCAGTCTGTTGACTTCCGCCCACGATGCCTCCCTGCTGTTCATCTAGTGTACGTCACAAATGACACCCTATTCCCTATATAGTGCACTACTCTTGACCAGGACCTTATAAAAGTAGTGCACTATATAGGGAATAGGGTGCCATTTTGGAGACAAGATTTGACTTTACGTTTTTCTATTTATGTCTGTTCCACCCGTTCCTATGAAATGTCATGTTTAACCTCATAACAGGCTACTCAAACAGACAGAATATGTCATGAACAGCCCACCGGGAAGGCATGTCTGGAGAATAGATTGGCGTGAAAGCAAGGACGAATACGATACCTGTTGAAGGATGAGTGAAGGGAAGGTTTTTACAGGATGGCTAATTGAGTGGAGAGAAGATTAAAACAGGATAACTCATTGAGTGAAGAGAAGATTAATACAGGATAACTAATTGAGTGAAGAGAAGATTAAAACAGGATAACTAATTGAGTGAAGAGAAGATTAAAACAGGATAACTAATTGAGTGAAGAGAAGATTAAAACAGGATAACTCATTGAGTGAAGAGAAGATTAAAACAGGATAACTAATTGAGTGAAGAGAAGATTAATACAGGATAACTCATTGAGTGAAGAGAAGATTAAAACAGGATAACTCATTGAGTGAAGAGAAGATTAAAACAGGATAACTCATTGAGTGAAGAGAAGATTAAAACAGGATAACTAATTGAGTGAAGAGAAGATTAAAACAGGATAACTAATTGAGTGAAGAGAAGATTAAAACAGGATAACTCATTGAGTGAAGAGAAGATTAAAACAGGATAACTAATTGAGTGAAGAGAAGATTAAAACAGGATAACTAATTGAGTGAAGAGAAGATTAAAACAGGATAACTAATGTACCGTATGAGCAGGTGATGCTGTCCAGTTTTGATCAGGATGCCCAATTTGGTATGGGGCCATTAATTTCTACTTCCGGTTCTGTCACCTGTTTCTAAACCGTCGGCTGGGATTCCTCCTCCTCTGGGTCCCAAATGGCACCCTATTCTCAATGTAGTGCTCTGGTTAACAGTAGTGCACTATATAGGGAGTAGGGTTTCATTTGGGACGAAGCCCCTAGTCTATTGAGTGGACCCACCTGGCCCTACAGACAGCCCTAGCAGCGCACAATAAAGGAACCCCTGGCTGTGTTTTGTAACTGACTGTAATCAGAGCCCCTTCAAGTCATTTCCTGAGTTCCCTGTCACTCTATCTCCTGTCAACATGATCACAATGAAACTTTCCCCTCGTTGCAGCCCGACGTCATCTGAGAGATACCAACGCTTCCTGGTCCATACAAATGCATGACTTCGTTGTGGCGATAACCTACTGCTACGGAGGAAGGAAGGAAGTTACAGTGTAGGCTACTTCCTCATCTTAATTAAAAAATGTTTTGCCTTAATTGATGCCAATCAAAAAGTGACAAGTAATTTGTCAGGTTGAGCTTAATCAGTGAAAATTGTTTGCCAACAAATAAATTACTGATTAAGTTACTGATTAACTGATTAAGTTACTGATTAACTTAATCAGTAATTTATTTGTTGGCAAACAATTTTCACTGTTACAACAAATATTAGTTATGAGGTCATTCAACTTGGAAACCCATACAAAAATGAATAAATCATGTTGTAAACTCTGAATGTCATTTTTATATCCAAAAACCTCAGTTTACTTTTGCTTTGCCTCCAAAACATCCCGTGAATTTGCACAGAGCCACATCAAATCACAGAAATACTCATAATAAACATTGATAAAAGATACAAGTGTTATTCACAGATATGAAGATATACTTCTCCTTAATGCAACCGCTGTGTCAGATTTCAAAAAAACTTTACGGAAAAAGCAAACCATGCAATAATCTGAGGACGGCGCTCAGACGACAAATCAACCCAAAGAGATATCCGCCATGTTGGAGTCAACATAAGTCAGAAATAGCATTATAAAAATTCACTTACCTTTGATGATCTTCATCAGAATCCAGTTCCACAATAAATGTTTGATTTGTTCCATAAAGTCCATCATTTATGTCCAAATTACTCGTTTTAGTTCGCACGTTCAGTACACAATCTAAACTCACGACGCGCGGACAGGTCTTGGCAAAAGTTCAGACGAAAAGTCATATTACAGTCCGTAGAAACATGTCAAACGAAGTATAGAATCAATCTTTAGGATGTTTTTAACATAAATCTTCAATAATGTTCCAACTGGAGAATTCCTTTGTCTTCAGAAAAGCAAATGCAACAGAGCTCGCTCTCACGTGAACGAGCGTCACGAGCTCCTGGCATTCTGCCAGAGCCCTGACTCATTCCCCTCTCATTCGGCCCCACTTCACAGTAGAAGCATCAAACAAGTTTCTAAAGACTGTTGACATATATGTAAAAATACTTGAAAGTACTTCTTAAGTACTTTACACCACTGTTTAGAGCAGGGGTGTCAAACTCATTTCGCATCGTGGGCCACATACGGCCTAGGGAGATGTCAAGTGGGCCGGACCATTAAAATTATACCATACTCTGCTATAAATAACCAAAATATCATGTCTTTCCTTTGTTTTGGTGTAAAGAAGCACAAGAACATTAGGAAAATATTGAAATTTAATGAACTATCCTTTTACAAAACATTTAATGAAACACCTCATATTTCCTTAGACAAATGTGCAATTTACTTTTATCATTCACAAATATGCATTGCAACTGATCCCACTGATTGTACAAAGGCACAAAACTTTAATTGGTACTGAAAAATATAGTAATGCACTTTAAGATTAAATGAGACTTTTAAAGAAAGGAATTTTTAAACCACTTACACATACGCATATAAAATCTAAATGTAATCCCTGCGTACACCTTACAAACTAAGGAGAGTGATTTTAAATGTGTAATGAAGAAAGTGTTCGCCTGTCCTGTAAATCTGTAAACTTCATACATGAAACATACATACACATACAATACATACTGAAAATTTATGGAGTTGTATGAACAGTAGAATTCCATCACACAACTTTTGTTTTGAAGCTGCTGACTAACATTAAAGTGCACATTTTTTTAAATCACCACAGTAAGGATTCATCTTCACAGAGCTGTATTCTTTCAATGCAAACAGTATCTAAGGCAGCATTTTAAAGGTGTTAGTCTAGTCTGGACTTGTATTTGTTCCTGAAACTTGGCATCTTTTGGCCTGTACAAGTGCATCAACACCAGGTGTCATGTCCTGACTAGCTGTCACTTTCAGAATGTCATTTAAGTGCTTGTTTGTGAGCCTTGAACGCATTTTTGTTTTATTGATATTCATCACTGAGAAAATTTGTTCACAAAGGTAGGTTGTCCCAAACATGCACAAAATTTTAGCAGCCAGGGCTGTTAATTTGGGGTACCCTGGTAGTAGATACTGATAAAATCTGTCCAGACCTACAGAGGCAAATTTGCCCTTCAAATCTGCATCACACTGCAAATCAATTATCTCTAGCTGAATTTCGACCGGCAGATCAGAAGCTTTAACTGTGAAAGGTGAGCGAAAAACTGAAAATTCTGTCTCAAGTTCACCAAATACCTGAAAACGTTTCTCAAACTCCCGCAGTAGTCCTGCAATTTTGTCTTTGTACCGTTTCATGTCCGCATCAGGTCTGGTCACACACACATCTCTCAGACAGGGGAAATGAGCAGGGTTGCCATTTGCCAGTTGCATCTCCCACAAAGTCAGCTTCAACTTAAATGCATGTATGTTGTCAGAAAACTGTGTGACAACTTTTTTGCGGCCTTGCAACATTTTGTTCAGATTGTTCAAGTGTTCAGTAATATCAACCAAGAATGCAAGGTCCCGTAGCCATTCCTGAGATTGTAATTCCAACACCGGTTTTCCTTTTTTCTCCATGAACTGTCCGATTTCCTCTCGTAGATCAAAGAAATGCCTCAGCACAGCGCCTCGGCTTAACCATCTCACTTCAGTGTGGTATGGCAGGCTGTGGGTAATGTTGCTGTCGCTGAGAAGTTTGTCAAACTGACGATGGTTCAGACCTCTGGACCGGATGAAATTTACAGTGCGAACAACCACCTCCATGACGTGGTCCATTTTCAGCGACTTGCAACACAATGCCTCCTGGTGCAAAATACAGTGAAATGTCCAGAAACGATCTCCTCCATTAAGGGCTTGAACTTTGTCTTTGAACTTTGTCGCGACACCTGCTTTCTTTCCGACCATGGATGGCGCGCCGTCTGTAGCCAGGCTGACAGCGCGGGACCAGTCCACTCCAACTCTGTCCAATGCAGCAACGACAGAGCCGAAAATGTCCACGGCTGTTGTGGTGTCCATCATTGGCACCAACTCAAGAAACTCTTCAGTAACAGTCAATGTCTCATCAACTCCTCGAATAAATATGGCCAGTTGGGCCACGTCTGTGATGTCAGTGCTCTCGTCAATTGCCACGGAAAATGCAATAAATGACTTGACTCTCTGTTTCAATTGACTGTCTAAATCTGCCGATAGTTCCGAAATCCTCTCTGCTATAGTATTCCTCGTCAGGCTAATATTGGCAAAAGCTTGTCGCTTCTCGGCACATACAAGTTCAGCCACCTTCATCATGCATCGTTTAACAAAGTCACCAAAGTTCGCTAGCAATTAGGTAGCTGGCTTTTACCGCTGCTTCACTGACTTCTCGGCTCTGGATGAAAGTTGACTGCTGTTTCCTCAGACCCGCCAGCAATTCGTTAATCTTATCTCTTCTCAGTTGTCCTTGCAAGCCGTCATATTTTTCGCTGTGATGAGTCTCGTAGTGGCGTCGAATATTATATTCCTTCAATACCGAAACTTGTTGCAAACACACCAAGCACGAAGGTTTTCCGTGCATCTCTGTAAATAAATAGGACGTGGTCCATTTTTCTTTGAAAATTCTACACTCCTTATCTACTTTTCTCCGTTTGGATAACGACATTTTGGCTAATGAGGTATTAAGGTATTAACAACGTCGTAACAAGCAGCAGATGGCGCATTGATACCGTCTGCTGTTTTCAGTCTGTCTCAGTGATGCAGCTTGTCTTCTACTCTGATGGAAAGAGTGCGCCCCTTAGCGGATAATCCATGAATTGCAGCGAATTAAAAATATTAATTCCATGTCTTTTATGCATTTTTTCCACTTTCAAATTATCCTGCGGGCCTGATCGAACCTCCTTGGGGGCCGGTTCCGGCCCGCGGGCCGTATGTTTGACACCCCTGGTTTAGAGGGACAAGCATGGCTTGGGGGAAGGAAGGATTTATCTATATTTATCTATAGATCCAATGACAGTTATCGTTGAGAGTGGAGATGGGGGTCTATTCAAGGGATGTGGACAGGGGGGCTGGGAGGGATAACAAAATCCAACTTATGGGGGGGGGGGACATTTGAACACTTAAAGACTTACATTTTAAAAAGATTAATTGAACATTTAAAGAGGAGTTAGGTTGGAGAGGCCTATGCTTCCACCTACTGTAGTAACAGCAGAGGTGTAGGCATCCTGATAAATAAGACTACACCTGTTTCCCTTTTATCCCAGCACATGGAAGAAGAAGGACATTTTCTAATGTTGAATTGTACTTTACATGGTGAAACATACATATCGATTTCATTGTATATCCTCCAGGGGCAAATCTGGCATTTTTAAATAGGATTCAAGCTATATTAGATTAAACCCAGACAGGAACTATTATTATTCCTAAATCACACATTCAGCAAGTTAGATGGACTGCAATCAAAAAGCTAATTCAACGAGCCTCCAAAGAGACAACATTTTCATCTCTACAAATATTTTACAGGACAGCTGGAATATTCCTATTCCCAACTACAAAACACTCCTTTTTCTCTCAAAGTAAGAAAAGCTATTCAAGATTTTACAAATTTGGTATTTCCCAAAAATGCACTCAACAATATACTGGTTTTGAAAATCTATGAGATAGTGATATCAGATCATTCTCCTGTGTCATGCTTAATTACACCTACAGAAAATACACTTAGCGACAGAATATAGAGAATGAACAGAGCCCCTCTTTAAAACCCCAAATGTTAAATATGGAAATGTGAAATGAAAGAGCTTTAGCATTACAAATGTAGACATGGTGGACAGAGACAAGCCGACCCAAGACATATATTGTGATGCTTTTAAGGCATTAGGGAAATGATAATCATCTCATATTCGGCAAAAGTTCAATCTGAGTTAGTGATTTATTTTTCTTTAATAATAGAAATATATATCTTAGAAAAAGCACATTACAAAATCTTTACAAGGTAAAGAAGAAGATGCAATTTATGATCATAAGCATGAATATGTCCCTTGTGGCTCAGTTGGTAGAGCATGGTGCTTGCAACGCCAGGGTTGTGGGTTCGATTCCCACAGGGGACCAGTTCGGAAATGTATGCACTCATTACTTACTGTAAGTCGATCTCCATAAGAGCGTCTGCTGAAAATGAATATATTTATTTTACTTTTGAAGAGAGCCAATAACTCCAGGTTAAACTCAAATAAAGCATACTATTTAATGGCAAATAAACCCGATAAATACCTCACAGCTTTCACAAAACGAAAAACACACCAAACCAGTTATAATGTTAAAAGATAAGGATACAACTGCTTTAATTAAAAACAACTATGTTATTATTAATAACAATTTTAAAAGCTTCTTTGAAAATCTATATAAATCATAATTAAATAACAGTTGGACTGATCCTACAGCCTTCTTAGACTCAATAACCCTGAAGCAATTATCAGCGGACAAAAAAATTATCACTAAAAATAGAAATCACCCCAAAATAAACATTGGACACTGTTAAAACATTCACATAGAGAAAAGCACCAGGTATGGACGGCTTTCCAATATAATTTTATTTGACATTCTGGGACAAAGTAGCATCCCTATTTTCTCAAATGACAACACACATGTCACTTAATTCAGTGCTTCCGAGTTCCACGTATCAAACAGTTATTTCAGTTAAATTAAAACCAGGACAATTGGGAGTCCCCTGCCGATTACAGATGCATAAATTTAATAAATTGCAACAATAAATAACAGAACTCATAAGCAACCAAATAGCAAAAGTCTTAGCAGACTTGATACATAGGAATCAAATAGGGTTTATTAAAAGTAGACACAAACAAATACAAGAACATGTTCAGTATAATACAATACGCAAAAAAAATAAAAAGATGTAGATTTATTAATAATGACTGTTGATGCCAAAAATACTTTTGACCGTCTCGACTGGCCTTTTCTAAAACTTTGAAAGTCTTCAACTTTCCATCTGAAATAATACATTTCATAAAAATAAGATATACATGCCCTAAAGCAAAAATATACATAAATAATACATTATCTGATGAAAATGCTATAAAAGGGGGCACAAGACAGGGATGTCCTCTCTCCCCCCTCTTGTTTTCACTGGCAATTGAACTGCTTGCAGAAAGAATTAGATAAGATCCAAACGTAACGGGTATCAGTATTGTTAAACCTGAATATAAACTTAACTTATTTGCTGACAATCTCCTGATATACCTGACTAATAATATTATTGAAAACTCAATGCTACCCTTATTTTTAAAGAATCAGAAAACTCTAAAATCTCAGGATATAAAATTAACGTGGAAAAAACTTCATAGCAGTAAAAAAATATATATATTTTATTTAACTAGGCAAGTCAGTTAAGAACAAATTCTTATTTTCAATGATGGCCTAGTAATAGTGGGTTAACTTCCTTGTTCAGGGGCAGAACAAACATTTGTCAGCTTTTTGGATTTGATCTTCCAACCTTTCGGTTACCAGTCCAACGCTCTAACCACTAGGCTACCTGCCGCCTCAGGAATCCTTTAAGTGGACCATTTTTTAAAAAATGTTTAGGATGCTTAACAAGTGACAACAAACAACCAATATATAAAGATAACTTTATCCCATTATTCAACCACATAAAAGCAGGTCTAAGTAAATGGAACAATCTTCCCATTAATCTTACAAGCAGAATAAACCTCTTTAGAAGTTTTTATATTTATTTTCGGTAATACCAATTACCCCACCAAAGACATACTATTAAAAAAAGTATACTCGGCCATAACATACTTTATAATAAAACTCAGAATAAATAGTCTGAGGATGGTTTTAAGGAAGGAACAATCTTTGGATAGCTTTTCAGAATTCACCGATAAATTGGCCAACATGAAAAACTAAAGCCATAGAAACTGTCTTGGTAATAGGAAATACAATTATTTCCATGACAGAATTAAAAAGCAATTTTGGACTAACCAATGTAGACATTTTTCAAATACATGCAACTTAAGTTTTGTATCACAAAATTTCGATCTGTAATCTTTTGGACATCAGAGCAATGTTGATGGAATTATTTTTGAGTCAGAAAAATGTGCTAGGTAAGATATACAATTAACAAATTCTACAGCACATGTGTTAAGTGTAAATCTAACAGTGACTCAATGATTCATACCTTCTGGGAAGTCCAAAAGTTATGGGCAGAGTTAGAAAGCTGGCTGTCAGATGTTTTACAATATGAATTTACTTTTAATCTGTCTATCTGCATATTTCAAGACATGGCATATACAGATGTGATGAGATACCCAATGGGTTGGACCTTTACTTTTCTTGTCAATCATTTTGAAAAAAGTTTTTGCTTAAAAACTGAAAAACCAAGTGATCCTCCTCCATCGTTGGGACGGTGGAAGAATCAAATGTATTATTATTTGAATATTGAAAGGCCGTGGGGGACAGAGAAGAGCAGATTGGCGCAGTTTGAAGTCATGTTGAATAGAGTCTTGCTGGAGATGGAGAAGGTGGAAGAATATTGGTCTCGGCAGGGGGTGATGTTGTTGATGTTTGTGTGTAGCCGCAGTTACTAACTAGTCAGCTGTTACTGGCAGTCCTTGTGTCTCAATTTATTAATGATTTAGAATGTATTTATACGATGATTAAATAACCCTTAATAACAACATTTGAAACCCCTTATAAAGGTAACCTCGTAAATTTTAATCAATAGGTTTACATTTGTTTTCGACATTGTCTTTCGCTAGCTACAGCAGATGTTACTGGAAGCTGTCCCTGTTTCCCTGTTGTGTCTTTGTGTGATGTACACTGAACCAAAAATATGTAAAGTGTTGGTCCCATGTTTCATGAGCTGAAATAAAATCCTAAAAATTTTCCATACGCACAAAAGGCTGATTTCTATCAAATTTTGTTCACATCCCTTTAAGTGAACATTTCTCCTTTGCCTAGATAATCCATCCGGTGTGGCGTATAAACAAGATGATTTTACATGTTACCTTTATTTAACTAGGCAAGTCAGTTAAAAACAAATTCTTATTTACAATGACGGCCTACCAGGGAACAGTGGGTTAACTGCCTAGTTCATGGGCAGAACAACAGATTTTTACCTTGTCAGCTCGGGGATTTGATCCAGCAACTTTTCATTTTCTGGCCCAACGCTCTAACAACTAGACTACCTGCCGCCCCGATTAAACAGCATGATCATTACACATGTGCACCTTGTGCTGGGGACAATAAAAGGTCATTCTAAAATGTGAAGTTTTGTCACACAACACAATGCCACAGATGTCTCAAGTTTTGAGAGAGCAGGAATGTCCACCAGAGCTGTTGCCAGAGAATTTAATGTTCATTTCGCTACCATAAACTGCCTCCAACATCGTTTTAGAGAATTTGTCTAACCGGCCTCACAACCACAGACCACATGTATGGCGTTGTGTGGGGGTGAGCGGTTTGCTGATGTCAACGTTGTGAACAGAGTGCCCCATGGTGGCGGTGGGGTTACGGTATGGGCAGGCATAAACTACGGACAACGAACACAATTGCATTTTATCGATGGCAATTTGAATGCACAGAGATATCGTGACCAGCTCTAACTCCGGTATATACTAGCTACAGTAACTAACTCCGGTATATACTAGCTACAGTAACTAACTCCAGTATATACTAGCTACAGTAACTAACTCCGGTATATACTAGCTACAGTAACTAACTCCGGTATATACTAGCTACAGTAACTAACTCCGGTATATACTAGCTACAGTTACTAACTCCAGTATATACTAGCTACAGTAACTAACTCAGGTATATACTAGCTACAGTAACTAACTCCGGTATATACTAGCTACAGTAACTAACTCCGGTATATACTAGCTACAGTAACTAACTCAGGTATATACTATTTACAGTAACTAACTCCGGTATATACTAGCTACAGTAACTGACTCCGGTATATACTAGCTACAGTAACTAACTCCGGTATATACGAGCTACAGTAACTAACTCCGGTATATACTAGCTACAGTAACTAACTCCGGTATATACTAGCTACAGTAACTGACTCCGGTATATACTAGCTACAGTAGCTAACTCCGGTATATACGAGCTACAGTAACTAACTCCGGTATATAATAGCTACAGTAACTAACTCCGGTATATAATAGCTACAGTAACTAACTCCGGTATATACTAGCTACAGTAACTAACTCCGGTATATACTAGCTACAGTAACTAACTCCGGTATATACTAGCTACAGTAACTAACTCCGGTATATACTAGCTACAGTAACTAACTCCGGTATATACTAGCTACAGTAACTAACTCCGGTATATACTAGCTACAGTAACTAACTCCGGTATATACTATGTACAGTAACTAACTCCGGTATATACTAGCTACAGTAACTGACTCCGGTATATACGAGCTACAGTAACTAACTGCGGTATATACTAGCTACAGTAACTAACTCCGGTATATACTAGCTACAGTAACTAACTCCGGTATATACTAGCTACAGTAACTAACTCCGGTATATACTAGCTACAGTAACTAACTCCGGTATATACTAGCTACAGTAACTAACTCCAGTATATACTAGCTACAGTAACTAACTCCGGTATATACTAGCTACAGTAACTAACTCCGGTATATACTAGCTACAGTAACTAACTCCGGTATATACTAGCTACAGTTACTAACTCCAGTATATACTAGCTACAGTAACTAACTCAGGTATATACTAGCTACAGTAACTAACTCCGGTATATACTAGCTACAGTAACTAACTCCGGTATATACTAGCTACAGTAACTAACTCAGGTATATACTATTTACAGTAACTAACTCCGGTATATACTAGCTACAGTAACTGACTCCGGTATATACTAGCTACAGTAACTAACTCCGGTATATACGAGCTACAGTAACTAACTCCGGTATATACTAGCTACAGTAACTAACTCCGGTATATACTAGCTACAGTAACTGACTCCGGTATATACTAGCTACAGTAGCTAACTCCGGTATATACGAGCTACAGTAACTAACTCCGGTATATAATAGCTACAGTAACTAACTCCGGTATATAATAGCTACAGTAACTAACTCCGGTATATACTAGCTACAGTAACTAACTCCGGTATATACTAGCTACAGTAACTAACTCCGGTATATACTAGCTACAGTAACTAACTCCGGTATATACTAGCTACAGTAACTAACTCCGGTATATACTAGCTACAGTAACTAACTCCGGTATATACTAGCTACAGTAACTAACTCCGGTATATACTATGTACAGTAACTAACTCCGGTATATACTAGCTACAGTAACTGACTCCGGTATATACGAGCTACAGTAACTAACTGCGGTATATACTAGCTACAGTAACTAACTCCGGTATATACTAGCTACAGTAACTAACTCCGGTATATACTAGCTACAGTAACTAACTCCGGTATATACTAGCTACAGTAACTAACTCCGGTATATACTAGCTACAGTAACTAACTCCGGTATATACGAGCTACAGTAACTAACTCCGGTATATAATAGCTACAGTAACTAACTCCGGTATATACTAGCTACAGTAACTAACTCCGGTATATACTAGCTACAGTAACTAACTCCGGTATATACTAGCTACAGTAACTGACTCCGGTATATACTAGCTACAGTAACTAACTCCGGTATATAATAGCTACAGTAACTAACTCCGGTATATAATAGCTACAGTAACTAACTCCGGTATATAATAGCTACAGTAACTAACTCCGGTATATACTAGCTACAGTAACTAACTCCGGTATATACTAGCTACAGTAACTAACTCCGGTATATACTAGCTACAGTAACTAACTCCGGTATATACTAGCTACAGTAACTAACTCCGGTATATACTAGCTACAGTAACTAACTCCGGTATATAATAGCTACAGTAACTAACTCCGGTATATACTAGCTACAGTAACTAACTCCGGTATATAATAGCTACAGTAACTAACTCCGGTATATAATAGCTACAGTAACTAACTCCGGTATATACTAGCTCCAGTAACTAACTCAGGTATATACTAGCTACAGTAACTAACTCCGGTATATACTAGCTACAGTAACTAACTCCGGTATATACTAGCTACAGTAACTAACTCCGGTATATACTAGCTACAGTAACTAACTCCGGTATATACTAGCTACAGTAACTAACTCCGGTATATACTAGCTACAGTAACTAACTCCGGTATATACTAGCTACAGTAACTAACTCCGGTATATACTAGCTACAGTAACTAACTCCGGTATATAATAGCTACAGTAACTAACTCCGGTATATAATAGCTACAGTAACTAACTCCGGTATATAATAGCTACAGTAACTAACTCCGGTATATACGAGCTACAGTAACTAACTCCGGTATATACTAGCTACAGTAACTAACTCCGGTATATACGAGCTACAGTAACTAACTCCGGTATATACGAGCTACAGTAACTAACTCCGGTATATACTAGCTACAGTAACTAACTCCGGTATATACTAGCTACAGTAACTAACTCCGGTATATACTAGCTACAGTAACTAACTCCGGTATATACTAGCTACAGTAACTAACTCAGGTATATACTAGCTACAGTAACTAACTCCGGTATATACTAGCTACAGTAACTAACTCCGGTATATACTAGCTACAGTAACTAACTCCGGTATATACTAGCTACAGTAACTAACTCCGGTATATACTAGCTACAGTAACTAACTCTGGTATATACTAGCTACAGTAACTAACTCTGGTATATACTAGCTACAGTAACTAACTCTGGTATATACTAGCTACAGTAACTAACTCCGGTATATACTAGCTACAGTAACTAACTCAGGTATATACTAGCTACAGTAACTAACTCCGGTATATACTAGCTACAGTAACTAACTCCGGTATATAATAGCTACAGTAACTAACTCAGGTATATACTAGCTACAGTAACTAACTCCAGTATATACTAGCTACAGTAACTAACTCCGGTATATACTAGCTACAGTAACTAACTCCGGTATATACTAGCTACAGTAACTAACTCCGGTATATACGAGCTACAGTAACTAACTCCGGTATATACTAGCTACAGTAACTAACTCCGGTATATAATAGCTACAGTAACTAACTCCGGTATATACTAGCTACAGTAACTAACTCCGGTATATACTAGCTACAGTAACTAACTCCGGTATATACTAGCTACAGTAACTAACTCCGTTATATACTAGCTACAGTAACTAACTCCGGTATATACTAGCTACAGTAACTAACTCCGGTATATACTAGCTACAGTAACTAACTCCGGTATATACTAGCTACAGTAACTAACTCCGGTATATACTAGCTACAGCAGGTGCTACTGGAACTGGAAGCTGTCCCTGTGTCCCTGTTGTGTCTCTGTGTACACTGTGATCCCTGTATGTCACCAAGCAGCATCTGCTGCTGTTTGTTCTGCCATGAAAAGAATGGGAGCTCATTAAGAAGAGACCCCTACCTCCCTCCCTCCCTCACACACACACACACACACACACACACACACACACACCTCCCTCAGGAAGTGGACGTAAGCAGCAGTAGACCATTCAGTATTGCGTAGTTCTGTGTACATTTATAATCCATGTTATCAGGTGGGTGTCAGTTGAAGGACCTCTGTTAGTGAGATGTTGATTCATTAGCCTACGGTGCTGGGCTGGTGGTATGCTTTGTTTAGGGCTCAGGCCTAGCTGATGATTCATTGTGTGACTGATATGTCTCACCTCTGAGACTCCTCTCAAGGTTTCTACGTTGTTTCTAACGTTGCTCTTCGAAGCTGAAAATGTCCCAGTTCTTCCATAGCCTGCAACTCACCAGACATATCACCCATTGAGCATGTTTGGGATGCTCTGAATCGACGTGTACGACAGTGTGTTCCAGTTCCCACCAATATCCAGCAACTTTGCACAGCCATTGAAGAAGACTGGGACAACGTTCCACAGGCCACAATCAACAGCCTGATCAACTCTATGCGAAGGAGATTTGTCACGCCCATACCTTTTTTTAAAGGTGTCTGTGACCAACTACTCTCTAGGCCCTACCCTTTCCTCTAGTCCCTACCCTCTAGTCTCTACCCTACCCTCTAGACCCTACCCTCTAGTCTCTACCCTACCCTCTAGTCCCTACCCTCTAGTCTCTACCCTACCCTCTAGACCCTACCCTCTAGTCTCTACCCTACCCTCTAGTGACTAGAGGGTAGGGTAGAGACTAGAGGGTAGGGTCTAGAGGGTAGGGTCTAGAGGTTAGGGTAGAGACTAGAGGGTAGGGTCTAGAGGGTAGGGACTAGAGGGTAGGGTAGGGTCTAGAGGTTAGGGTAGAGACTAGAGGGTAGGGTCTAGAGGGTAGGGACTAGAGGGTAGGGACTAGAGGGTAGGGTAGAGACTAGAGGGTAGGGACTAGACGGTAGGGTAGAGACTAGAGGGTAGGGTCTAGAGGGTAGGGACTAGAGGGTAGGGACTAGAGTCTAGTCCCTACCCTCTAGTCCCTACCCTCTAGTCCCTACCCTCTAGACCCTACCCTCTAGTCTCTACCCTACCGTCTAGTCCCTACCCTCTAGTCTCTACCCTACCCTCTAGTCCCTACCCTCTAGTCCCTACCCTCTAGACCCTACCCTCTAGTCTCTACCCTAACCTCTAGACCCTACCCTCTAGACCCTACCCTCTAGTCCCTACCCTCTAAGCCCCTACCCTCTAGGCCCTACCCTCTAGGCCCTACCCTCTAGTCCCTACCCTCTAGACCCTACCCTCTAGACCCTACCATCTAGCCTCTACCTTCTATACCCTACCCTATAGTCCCTACCCTCTAGTCCTTACCCTCTAGACCCTACCCTACCTTATAGACCCTACCCTCTAGTCCTTACCCTTTAGACCCTACCCTACCTTATAGACCCTACCCTCTAGTCCTTACCCTCTAGACCCTACCCTACCTTATAGACCCTACCCTCTAGTCCTTACCCTCTGACCCTACCCTACCCTCTAGTCCCTACCCTCTAGACCCTACCCTCTAAGCCCCTATCCTTCTACACCCTACCTTCTAGCCTCTACCCTCTAGTCCCTACCACACACGTAAACGCCAATTACCCACCGTTTTTACTGTACTCCAGAGGTTACTCACCGTTTCTACTGTACTCCAGCGGTTACACACCGTTTTTACTGTACTCCAGCGGTTACTCACCGTTTTTACTGTACTCCAGCGGTTACACACCGTTTTTACTGTACTCCAGCGGTTACACACCGTTTTTACTGTACTCCAGCGGTTACACACCGTTTTTACTGGACTCCAGCGGTTACACACCGTTTTTACTGTACTCCAGCGGTTACACACCGTTTTTACTGTACTCCAGCGGTTACTCACCGTTTTTACTGTACTCCAGCGGTTACACACCGTTTTTACTGTACTCCAGAGGTTACTCACCGTTTTTACTGTACTCCAGCGGTTACACACCGTTTTTACTGTACTCCAGCGGTTACACACCGTTTTTACTGGACTCCAGCGGTTACACACCGTTTTTACTGTACTCCAGCGGTTACACACCGTTTTTACTGTACTCCAGAGGTTACTCACCGTTTTTACTGTACTCCAGCGGTTACGCACCGTTTTTACTGTACTCCAGCGGTTACTCACTGTTTTTACTGTACTCCAGCGGTTACTCACCGTTTTTACTGTACTCCAGCGGTTACACACCGTTTTTACTGTACTCCAGCGGTTACTCACCGTTTTTACTGTACTCCAGCGGTTACACACCGTTTTTACTGTACTCCAGAGGTTACTCACCGTTTTTACTGTACTCCAGCGGTTACACACCGTTTTTACTGTACTCCAGCGGTTACACACCGTTTTTACTGGACTCCAGCGGTTACACACCGTTTTTACTGTACTCCAGCGGTTACACACCGTTTTTACTGTACTCCAGAGGTTACTCACCGTTTTTACTGTACTCCAGCGGTTACACACCGTTTTTACTGTACTCCAGCGGTTACTCACCGTTTTTACTGTACTCCAGCGGTTACACACCGTTTTTACTGTACTCCAGCGGTTACACACCGTTTTTACTGTACTCCAGCGGTTACACACCGTTTTTACTGTACTCCAGCGGTTACACACCGTTTTTACTGGACTCCAGCGGTTACACACCGTTTTTACTGGACTCCAGCGGTTACACACCGTTTTTACTGTACTCCAGCGGTTACTCACCGTTTTTACTGTACTCCAGCGGTTACACACCGTTTTTACTGTACTCCAGAGGTTACACACCGTTTTTACTGTACTCCAGCGGTTACACACCGTTTTTACTGGACTCCAGCGGTTACACACCGTTTTTACTGTACTCCAGCGGTTACACACCGTTTTTACTGTACTCCAGAGGTTACACACCGTTTTTACTGTACTCCAGCGGTTACTCGCCGTTTTTACTGTACTCCAGCGGTTACACACCGTTTTTACTGTACTCCAGAGGTTACACACCGTTTTTACTGTACTCCAGCGGTTACTCGCCGTTTTTACTGTACTCCAGCGGTTACACACCGTTTTTACTGGACTCCAGCGGTTACACACCGTTTTTACTGTACTCCAGCGGTTACTCACCGTTTTTACTGTACTCCAGCGGTTACACACCGTTTTTACTGTACTCGAGTGTTTACACACCGTTTTTACTGGACTCCAGCGGTTACACACCGTTTTTACTGTACTCCAGCGGTTACACACCGTTTGTACTGTACTCCAGCGGTTACACACCGTTTTTACTGTACTCCAGCGGTTACTCACCGTTTTTACTGTACTCCAGCGGTTACACACCGTTTTTACTGTACTCGAGTGTTTACACACCGTTTTTACTGGACTCCAGCGGTTACACACCGTTTTTACTGTACTCCAGCGGTTACTCACCGTTTTTACTGTACTCCAGCGGTTACACACCGTTTTTACTGTACTCCAGAGGTTACTCACCGTTTTTACTGTACTCCAGCGGTTACACACCGTTTTTACTGTACTCCAGCGGTTACACACCGTTTTTACTGGACTCCAGCGGTTACACACCGTTTTTACTGTACTCCAGCGGTTACACACCGTTTTTACTGTACTCCAGAGGTTACTCACCGTTTTTACTGTACTCCAGCGGTTACACACCGTTTTTACTGTACTCCAGCGGTTACTCACTGTTTTTACTGTACTCCAGCGGTTACTCACCGTTTTTACTGTACTCCAGCGGTTACACACCGTTTTTACTGTACTCCAGCGGTTACTCACCGTTTTTACTGTACTCCAGCGGTTACACACCGTTTTTACTGTACTCCAGAGGTTACTCACCGTTTTTACTGTACTCCAGCGGTTACACACCGTTTTTACTGTACTCCAGCGGTTACACACCGTTTTTACTGGACTCCAGCGGTTACACACCGTTTTTACTGTACTCCAGCGGTTACACACCGTTTTTACTGTACTCCAGAGGTTACTCACCGTTTTTACTGTACTCCAGCGGTTACACACCGTTTTTACTGTACTCCAGCGGTTACTCACCGTTTTTACTGTACTCCAGCGGTTACACACCGTTTTTACTGTACTCCAGCGGTTACACACCGTTTTTACTGTACTCCAGCGGTTACACACCGTTTTTACTGTACTCCAGCGGTTACACACCGTTTTTACTGGACTCCAGCGGTTACACACCGTTTTTACTGGACTCCAGCGGTTACACACCGTTTTTACTGTACTCCAGCGGTTACTCACCGTTTTTACTGTACTCCAGCGGTTACACACCGTTTTTACTGTACTCCAGAGGTTACACACCGTTTTTACTGTACTCCAGCGGTTACACACCGTTTTTACTGGACTCCAGCGGTTACACACCGTTTTTACTGTACTCCAGCGGTTACACACCGTTTTTACTGTACTCCAGAGGTTACACACCGTTTTTACTGTACTCCAGCGGTTACTCGCCGTTTTTACTGTACTCCAGCGGTTACACACCGTTTTTACTGTACTCCAGAGGTTACACACCGTTTTTACTGTACTCCAGCGGTTACTCGCCGTTTTTACTGTACTCCAGCGGTTACACACCGTTTTTACTGGACTCCAGCGGTTACACACCGTTTTTACTGTACTCCAGCGGTTACTCACCGTTTTTACTGTACTCCAGCGGTTACACACCGTTTTTACTGTACTCGAGTGTTTACACACCGTTTTTACTGGACTCCAGCGGTTACACACCGTTTTTACTGTACTCCAGCGGTTACACACCGTTTGTACTGTACTCCAGCGGTTACACACCGTTTTTACTGTACTCCAGCGGTTACTCACCGTTTTTACTGTACTCGAGCGTTTACACACCTTTTTATTGTACGCAAGTCTTTTTTTCACCTTTTGCGGGACAATTCATATGTAGTATTACTTTACTCACCGTGATCAGCGTTTACCCACTATTCTTTTACCACTACATCCCCGCTTATACCTATCCAGACCCTTCAGATATGCAAATATCAAAGGGTCTAGACAGGTTTAAATAAGCAGATCTGATCATTTAACAGGACTGGTAGAGGCTTGTCCACAGTACAAGGTTGGTCCCTCAGTTGTACCTGTTTTGGTAGTGAGATGGGTGAATATAGTGGCCATGAATACATTTCTCTCTCCCTCTCTCTTAGTCTGAAAATGAGATGGGTGAATATAGTGGACACTCTCGCTCTCTCTCTCTCTCTCTCTCTCTCTCTCTCTCTCTCTCTCTCTCTCTCTCTCTCTCTGTCTGAAAATAAGATGGGTGAATACAATGAACTCTCTTTCTCTCTCTCGCTCTTTCTCTGAAAATGAGATGGGTGAATGGAGTCAGTGAACACTCCCTCCCCCCCTCCCTATCTCCCTCTCTCCCCTCTCCAAGGAGAACAAAGCCACAAAGAGAAAGCCTGAATCCCAAGTATATACAAAATGTATTACTATCCAATCTAACTGTGCTCTAGTGTGCATACAAGTGTGTACTAACAAGCATTCAAGTGTGCACTAGTACTAACAGCCAAGGGGACAGAAAAAATAGATCGTCTTTTATATTTTTGATAGGAGTTCCTTAGCAGCCTAATATTCTAATGGCAGAAAGCACTCCATCAAACAACTCCCTTGTACAGTCATTTAAAAAGTGTGTTCTCATACTCCACCACTGTATGAATGTCCTGCAATAGATACCTGAGGATGAGCCATAATAATCTTCTGGAGAGAAATATCTTGTTAGCACTGTATGTTAATGAATCTATTGGGAGTCTTGGCAACATTCCAGCTTCTCCTGTCTACGTCCGTACGGTCCGTGTGTGGACACACAACAGAGGGGTAACGGAGATGGACACCTAAGAGAGATCAATATTATGGACCCATCCCCCACCATTGTCATTGTACACCTTTTCCGACCTTTGACCTCATTACACTGATAGGATGGACCACTAAATGGCATGTATTGGGTTGTCTTTGGTATAGTTGCCATGGGGTGGGGGGGACTAAACAGGCCGTGGAGGAAGTTCCACCTGGATTAAGACCAGTCAAGAAGAAGAGAGACGTACGTGCAGGGTGGTGGGATCTGCTCTCAGATCAGATCGGACCTAGAGAGAGATCAAAGACAGAGACACAGCATCTGGAGAGGAACAGAGACGTGTCTGTTGCCGATCATTATTAGTACATGTCCAGGACCTGTCAGGGTGTTTGGCGAAAAGATGTTGTGGGATACATTGCATGCGTTCTAATGCGCAGAGGGAGTTATCTGGAAATCAACCATTTTTCTAAGGGTAAAATACAGTGTGTGCTTCTACAACAGAAAGATAACCTACATCATTTTTAGTAGGAAACAGAAAGCTAACCTACATCATTTTTAGTAGGAAACAGAAAGCTAACCTACATCATTTTTAGTAGGAAACAGAAAGCTAACCTACATCATTTCAGTAAGAAAGGAAACAGAAAGCTAACCTATATCATTTCAGTAAGAAACAGAAAGCTAACCTACATCATTTTTAGTAGGAAACAGAAAGCTAACCTACATCATTTCAGTAAGAAACAGAAAGCTAACCTACATAATTTTAGTAGGAAAGGAAACAGAAAGCTAACCTATATCATTGGCTTAGGGAAGGAAACAGAAAGCTAACCTATATCATTGCCATAGAGAAGGAAACAGAAAGCTAACCTACATCATTGCCATAGAGAAGGAAACAGAAAGCTAACCTACACTGAATGTACAAAACATTAGGAACACCTTAATATTGAGTTTCAACCCATTTTGCCCTAAGAACAGCCTCAGTTAGTCTGGGCATGGACTCTACAAGGTGTCGAAAGCCTTCCACAGGGATGTTGGCCCATGTTGACTACAATGCTTCTCACAGTTGGCTGGATGTCCTTTGGTTGGTGGACCATTCTTGATACAAATGGTGACCTGTTGAGTGTGAAAAACCCAGCAGCGTTGCAGTTCTTGACACACTCAAACCGGTGCGCCTGGCACCTACTACCATACCCCCGTTCAAAGGCACTTAAATATTTTGTCTTGCCCATTCACCCTCTGAACGACACACATACAAAATCCATGTCTCAATTGTCTCAAGGCTTAAAAATCCTTCTTTAACCCGTCTCTTCCGCTTCATCTACACTGATTGATCATAGCTTTCACCTGGTCAGTCTGTGTAATGTTCCTAATGTTTTGTACACTGAGTGTACATCATTGCTTTGTGTTGTAGGAAAGGAGAGCAGTGCTAACCCCGGTCTCATACACGTTGTCCCTCAGGGAAGAGGAAGCATCCTTCACGGCTTCCCTGATTGTGTTAAGCTGGTCCTCGTGTCAACCAACTGACAGGGGGGGGGGGGGGCATCATGTGCACTAGCCACATGTACAACAGCCTTGGCTCTTTAGTGTACTGTATGGTGGATGAGGAAACAGACCTGCTTCTGGCCCATCACAAAGTCATTTTCTTAATAGCACCTTTAGTGAAGAGGTAGCGTCGGAGCCACTGGAGCAGGCAATTCAGGAAGTAAAGTGAAATTCCATATTGAATTTTCCTCAGAAATGTCAGTTTACTGAATGAACATAAATGGAATTCACCCAAACCCTCCTGAGGTGTTTGTTATCCACCAGAAGTAATGAAAACCATTAGTAATTGTCTTAATCTCAAATAAACTCTCACGAGACTCAGCCAAGTGAAAGAATAATATAATAATTTACCTTCAGGGGCGGCTTAGTCACAAAGCTCAAAGTGCTAAACGTGCAATGAAGATTTATAAAGCAGAGGAATGGATTTGGGGTTGGGGGAGAAGTAGGGAGACGGGAGACCGAGGAACTTTATTAATCAGTGAAGAAAAGTGTGGATCAGGTTTAATCCTTTTACAAATAAATCACTAACCATTTCCTGCTTTCTCGAAAGGAGCGAGAGCAACGTGATCAACAAGGTCCCAAGAGGTAAACAATAAACAATGTAAACAATGTCTGGACTCAACAATATACGTCAGATATTCATACCGGTACATATTTCCAGAGCCTAAAAGTTGCAAAAGTATTCTTCGAACATCATTATTAACTTCACGTGAGATTACTAGAATGTTGTCCGAACTGGAAGCTGTGTGATTGGTTAGAAATGAGGAAGCAGTTACAGATCTTCAAAACAACGTTTTAGTTTATTAATTAAACACCACTAGGACCATGTTCCCAATGCAGATCAGTAATCTCATTCCCTGTTTGCTGGACAGTACCAGTAAGTGACAAGGCCATTCTAACCAGCATTGAGTTATAAAATATCTTCGGTAGACTTACAAGAGTTTTTTTTTGCTGACCTCAATGAATGGGAAAATCCATGATGACAAAAAATCGAATTGAGATCAGAATGAAAGTCCCACAGTATGAGAGATGAATCATGAACAACAACACACATTGGTTTAATAGAAGGTATACGTCATCTGCAAGGCCTTTCTACTAGGAATATTCTACTGTTTGATCTCTGTACGGTAATGTTTCCGTCGCCTCTTTTAGGTCGTCAGACAAAATGAAAAGGTATCTTAGATTCATTTATTTCCCCGTGACGTTAGGGAAGCTTCTCTTTTTCCATTTGCTGTCGAGGACTGATATTATTGCTGCTTGTCCTCCCTCCTCCTCACATACACACACAAAGCACGCGCACACACACACGTCAGCACCCCCCTGCTATTTCCTCTATCCTCCCCGCTGCCCCTTCCTCTATCCTCCTCCTGCCACCTCCTCTCTCCTCTCCCCTCCCCTGCCCCCTCTCCTCTCTCCTGCCCCCTCCTCTCTTCTTTCCCCTCCTCTCCCTTCCCCCTCCTCTCTCCTCTCCCCTCCTCTCCCCTGCCCCCCCTCTCCCCTGCCCCCTCCTTTCTCCTCTCCCCTTCCCCCTCCTCTCTCCCCTCCTCTCCCTGCCCCCTCTCCTCTCCCCTTCCCCCTCCTCTCCCCTCCTCTCCCCTGCCCCCCCCTCTCCCCTGCCCCCTCCTTTCTCCTCTCCCCTTCCCCCTCCTCTCTCCTCTCCCCTTCCTCCTCCTCTCTCCTTTCCCCTCCTTTCCCCTGCCCCCTCCTCTCTCCTTCACCCTGCCTCCTCCTCTCCCCTCTCTCCTGCCCCCTCCCCTGCCCCATTCTCTCCTCTCCCCTGCCCCCTCCTCTCTCATCCACCCTGTCCCCTCTCCGCTCCCCTGGCCCCCTGCTCTCTAATCCATCCTGCCCCCTCCTCTCTCTCGCCTTGTGGTTGATAAATACCAAAGCCTGCTCTTCCTCTTGCTAGACTACCACTTTACATAGTCGATAAACATCCGCAAGACAGGGGAATAAATAGTACCGAACTTCAATATGTATTCCAATAAAATTGAAGGACCGCGTCGAGGAAGATCTTTCGACTCCATGAACATCGGGAATGAAGAAAAGCTACTGAACAATGAGGTAAGAAATTATTAGCTTTTTTCTCTGCCTTATTCGATATTTGTTTTCTTGTTATAGGCAACTTTCTTTATAGTTATCCATACATTGCATTTGGAACTGGGATATCCGTTTGAATTGGAGATAAGCATTGGCCTACTCTACTTTTTTAAAACCCAATTCGGTTGTACAAAACTTTCCGGCGATAAATGTCTCGTCAATTTAGTAGTGGCCTAATTAGTAGGCCTAAACATTCATTTCTCAGTAATCAACGACAGTTGGATGTTGTTGTTTTTGTCGTCACTGGTTAAGCCCTGAGTCATGTGTGTGTATATATATCTCTGGTTAAGCCGTTTCAATCTGGTGATCATTTCAATGCGTCAACCGCTAAGAACTTCATGAGTGCAGAACTTTTGCAGGGACACAAAACATTGGCAAAAAAAGTATTGCAAATATCTTGCATTGGCAGGTTGAAATAACTTATCTATAAATCGTAAATATAGAATCACTCGAACCTCTTGAAACAGCACTTGTACTCAAACCCAATCAGGACAAATCAATTCAAACATATCTAACATTTCAGTTCCTCATTCATCAGAAATGTTACCTGTTGCTCTCTATAACTAGCCTACTGATACAGACATACCATTTTCACAATCAATTTATAATATATATATAAAAACGATTAAATAAAAAATACATCCATATTAGAAGTGATAGGGCTACATAAGATAATCACTCACATCAAATTAAGATAACTTAAAACAGTATCGTGTTGGATTCATTAACTGCACCTTAATCTCGCGTGGTAGATTAAAGTGGTTTAAGAGGAGCTAATAATAGGTTTCCGACCTCACGCTCTCCTAAATGGGATTGCTTTAAATCTCGTGTTTGGACCGGACACCGGCACACCTTCGTTAAACCAAGACGCCGAATCACCTACAGCGCAGTGCCTGCCAACTGTCCGGTGTCCCAAACTGCTATCTCGCGTGTTAAAATGCTGCTACGGATTCTACTGACTGGGGGCCAACGACAACTTGTTTCCCGCGCTGTCTCGTCCATATTAGCTGAGGGAAATATGGTTGGTAGCAAATTCAATTCATAGTCGCTGAAGGATGTACAGTTGGTGGCAAATTAAATGAGTTCCATTTATTTTAGACTATAGGATAATTGTTACAAAATGTCACTTTAACTGAATAACGTGTTGACTGTAATTAGACTAAGGTATTAGCTTCATGTTTTATTTATTTGTTAATTGTTATGAAAAAGTCCTGATTTAATTGGCCATTTGGATGCCTTGAAACTGTGCCTTTCACCGAGCCAGTGAAATTCAGAACAATGGACAGCGCCAACCAACCAACGCTTAAAATTGGGTTATTGCTATCCGAGGTGCTGATTTCCATCGACGTGATGACGGGATTAAAATCGATTGACCCTCGCCACTAATCCAATCTAATCCAAACAGGTTTAACGTGCAATAGTTTCTGCTATTGCATTAAAATGTTTTTATGAGTTATCTTAATTCTTAACCACAAAATAGAGAACACAGTTTTATCTGTAAAATAATCGGGATAAAGTAAGTGATTATTCTGATCTGGATATTGTTCAGGTTATTTTCTTTGTCCGATTTGTGTGCGTGTATGATCAACTGATTAGTTCATTGGCACGACAGTATAGGCTAGTTTAGACCCGGATTTAAACGTCCTGTTAGTTAGCAAAGTGAATGAGCTTCTTTCTTATTTAATGTGGTGTATTTGTTTTATAACGTTTAATTATATTTCTTCAATGTACAAGTTTATAAATCAATCCAAGTAGACCTAGGCATATATATACCATTATTTCAAGTGATTTAACTATACAATTCCCAAAACACGCAACACGTCGACTGATGTTTAGTTTATTAGAGGCCACGTGCATTCAACAGCTGCCACCATCACAGCTGAGTGACTAAATGTCCCACCGCAGGCAGACAGACTGTGCGTCATTGGATGGATACTAGCCTACCCGCGACACTGATGAAAGTTGGCTGGTGAAAAGGGCATTCGTCAATCTGTAGTTGACTCATGACGCTAATTTCAGTTTTTTGTTTTTGTTTTTCCCTCTCACACACAGATGAACAAATCAACCTTCACAAAGATTGAAGAATGCAGAACGGAGAAAAAGAACGCGCCGTCAGACGGCCGAGCAGCGATTGTCTTCTCACTCAAGAATGAAGTCGGAGGACTAGTGAAGGCGCTGAAACTTTTCCAGGTAAACCTAATTAAGTGCACCTGCATGATCTATGTAACCTATCTCGTTTGTGACAACAATGTTCATTTAAACCTTTTGATCTCACTTGATGTAAAAATCCGATTATAAATTGGTCTACTTAGGCCAGTTGGTTCAATGTGATTATCAAATCAAACTTTATTTGTCACATGCGCCGAATACAAACAGGTACCTTACCGTGGAATGCTTATTTTACAAGCCATTAACCAACAGTGCAGTTCAAGAAGAGTTAAGAAAATATTTTCCAAATAAACTAAAGTAAAAAATGAAAAATAATAGAAGATAACACAATAACATAACAATAACGAGGCTATATACAGGGGGTACAGGTACGGAGTCAGTATGCGGGCGTACCAGTTAGTTGAGGTAATTTGTACATGTAGGTAGGAGTGAAGTAACTATGCAATGCAGGCCTCCACTGTTTTGCATGATATGATTTCCATAAACATGACTGAACAATATATTACAAATGTAGCAGCAGATTATAGATTACACAAATTATATTATACATGTAACAAATAAAAACACCTATTTTTTTCTTTTTATTCCGTTATTTTACAGGAAAACCACGTCAATCTTGTCCACATAGAATCCAGAAAATCGAAAAGGCGTAACTCTGAATTTGAGATCTTCGTGGACTGTGACAGCGATCACGAGCAGCTCAACGAGATCATTCAGCTGCTACGTAAGCACGTTAACGTAGTGGACATGGACCCGCCTGACAACTCCTGTTTACCTGAAGAAGGTATGCCACAGTAGAAAAAAAAAAAAAAAGATTTATTCTTGGTTATTGATTTCTACGTTTTGTTAAAGAGTATATTCTATCACAGTATATTGAGTAAAATTTATATTGCAACAGTATACAGTATTTACACTTAGGCTCATAGAAGTATATTCCAATCTTTACAATTACATGATGGACCTAATTTAAGTGAAAACATATCCTTTCTATTTCAGATATAGAAAATATCCCCTGGTTCCCCCAGAAGATCTCCGATCTGGACAAGTGTGCCAACCGGGTTTTAATGTACGGATCAGACTTGTATGCTGACCATCCGGTAGGTAATACAATTATAGAAACTAGGGCATGACTTTATATTGTTTATATATGACTTTATCTTGATGTTTGTTTAATAACAACGTTAGATCTCGCCGTCTTCTCACAGGGCTTCAAGGACAACGTCTACAGGAGAAGGAGGAAGCATTTCGCTGATCTCGCCATGAACTACAGACAGTAAGTACATTATGGTTGAAATAACACATTTCCCAAGAATAAAAGGTCATAAAATAAAAATCGAATAATGGATCCCATATCAAGTTTCCACCTATTCTATTTCTACTGAACTCTACTCTACTATATTCTACTGAACTCTACTCTACTATATTCTACTGAACTCTACTATATTCTACTCTACTATATTCTACTGAACTCTATTATATTCTACTGAACTTTACTCTACTATATTCTACTCTACTATATTCTACTCTACTATATTCTACTGAACTCTACTATATTCTACTGAACTCTACTCTACTATATTCTACTCTACTCTACTATATTCTACTGAACTCTACTCTACTATATTCTACTGAACTCTACTCTACTATATTCTACTGAACTTTACTCTACTATATTCTACTCTACTCTACTATATTCTACTGAATTCTACTGAACTCTACTCTACTATATTCTACTCTACTCTACTATATTCTACTGAACTCTACTATATTCTACTCTACTCTACTCTATTCTACTGAACTCTACTCTACTATGGTATACTGTACTGTACTCTATTCTACTGTACTGTACTCTACTATGTTATACTGCACTCTACTATATTCTACTGAACTCTACTCTATTCTACTGCACTCTACTATATTCTACTGAACTCTACTCTACTATATTCTACTCTACTCTACTATATTCTACTGAACTCTACTATATTCTACTGAACTCTACTCTATTCTACTGCACTCTACTATATTCTACTGAACTCTACTCTACTATATTCTACTGAACTCTACTCTATTCTACTGCACTCTACTATATTCTACTGAACTCTACTCTACTATATTCTACTCTACTCTACTATATTCTACTGAACTCTACTCTACTATGTTATACTGTACTCTACTCTATTCTACTGTACTGTACTCTACTATGTTAAACTGTACTCTACTCTATTCTGCTGAACTCTACTCTACTATGTTAAACTCTACTCTACTCTATTCTATTCTACTGTACTGTACTCTACTATGTTAAACTGTACTCTACTCTATTCTACTTTACTCTATTCTACTATGTTATACTGTACTCTACTCTATTCTACTGTACTCTACTCTATTCTACTGTACTTTACTCTATTCTACTTTACTCTATTCTATTCTGCTGTACTCTATTATATTCTACTGCACTCTATTCTACTGTACTGTACTCTACTCTACTTTTTCTACTGTACTCTACTATATTCTTCTCTATTCTACTGTACTCTACTTTAATCTACTGCACTCTACTATATTCTACTGTACTCTATTTTATTCTACTGTACTGTACTCTAATCTATTATACTGCACTCTATTCTACTCTAATGTACTCTACTTTATTCTACTGTACTCTACTCTAATCTATTATACTGTACTCTAGCCTACTCTAATGTACTCTATTCTATTCTACGGTACTCCGCTATATTATACTGTACTGTACTCTACTCTATTCTACAGTACTCTACTATATTTTACTGTACTCTACTCTATTCTACTGTACTCTACTCTATTCTACAGTACTCTATTATATTCTACTGTACTCTACTCTATTATGTTCTACTGTACTCAACTATATTCTATTGTACTCTATTCTATTGTACTCTACTATATTCTAATGTGCTCTACTCTACTATGTTCTACTGTAATCTACTCTACTATATTATACTGTACTCAACTCTATTATATTATACTGCACTCTACTGTACTCTATTCTACTGTACTCTACTATATTCTAATGTACTCTATTCTATTATACTATATTATACTGTACTATATTCAACTGTACTCTATTCTATTATACTATATTCTACTATATTCTACTGTATTCTACTATATTCTACTGTACTCTACTCAATTATATTGTACTCTACTATATTCTCTAATACTATACTCTATTCAACTGTACTCTACTCTATTATACTGTACTCTACTCTGCTATATTCTACTGTACTCTACTCTACCATATTCTACTGCACTGTACTGTACTCTATTCTAATGTACTCTACTCTACTCTATTCTACTATACTCTACTCTATTCTACTGTACTCTACTCTATTCTACTGTGCTCTACTCTACTATATTCTACTGTACTTTACTATATTCTAATAACAGCCATTATCTTGTCCTTATCTTCCAGCGGGGACCCTATCCCTCGTATAGAGTTTACAGAGGAGGAGTTGGCGACGTGGGGGGTGGTGTACCGGGAGCTCAACAAGCTGTACCCTACCCACGCCTGTAGAGAGTACCTGAAGAATCTGCCTCTACTGGCCAAACACTGTGAATGTAGAGAGGATAACATACCCCAGCTAGAGGACGTATCACGCTTCCTCAGAGGTGAGATGGGAGGAGGGGTGGGGGGGAGGGGTGGGGGGGAGGAGGAGGGGTGTAGGAGGGGTGGGGGGAGGAGGGGTGGGGTTGGCTTGTGTATATACTGTGTGTGTGTGTGTGTGTGTGTGTGTGTGTGTGTGTGTGTGTGTGTGTGTGTGTGTGTGTGTGTGTGTGTGTGTGTGTGTGTGTGTGTGTGAGACACAGAGACAGAGACAAACATACAGACAGAGAGACAGAGACAGATAGATATACAGAGAGAAACAGAGACAGAGACAGATAGATATACAGAGAGAGACAGAGAGACAGACACAGAGACAGAAACAGAGAGACAGAGAAAGAGAGACAGAGAGACAGACACACAGAGACACAGAGAGAGACAGAGAGATAGAGAGACAGAGACACAGAGAGAGACACAGAGACCTAGAGACAAAGACAGAGAGACAGAGAGATACAAACAGAGCAAGAGAGTGTTGGATACTAATAAAAAAAAACTTTAATAGTAAAATAAATGTAACCAATATATATATAAACTCAGCAAAAAAATAAATGTCTCTTTTTCAGGACCCTGTCTTTCAAAGATAATTCATAAAAACCACAGATTGTCATTGTAAAGGGTTTAAACACTGTTTCCCATGCTTGTTCAATGAACCATAAACAATTAATGAACATGCACCTGTGGAACGGTCGTTAAGACACTAACAGCTTACAGACGTGAGGCAATTAAGGTCACAGTTATGAAAATTTAGGACACTAAAGAGGCCTTTCTACTGACTCTGAAAAACACCAAAAGAAAGAGTGGGGTAACATCTCACAGCAAGAACTGTCAAATCTGGTGCAGTCCATGAGGAGGAGATGCACTGCAGTACTTAATGCAGCTGGTGGCCACACCAGATACTGACTGTTACTTTTGATTTTGACCCCCCCTTTGTTCAGGGACACATTATTCCATTTCTGTTAGTCAAATGTCTGTGGAACTTGTTCAGTTTATGTCTCAGTTGTTGAATCTTGTTATGTTCATACAAATATTTACACATGTTAAGTTTGCTGAAAATAAACACAGTTGACAGAGAGGACATTTCTTTTTTGCTGAATTTATATCATATTTTGTAAGATTGATCAGGAACATCACTCTGTTAGTGACATGTTGCACACAGTTTGGATCCAGTATGTGACATTGCCTTGAATCTATTTTTTTTTTTTTAGAGCGGACAGGCTTTACCATCAGGCCTGTGGCAGGTTACCTCTCCCCCAGAGACTTCCTAGCTGGTCTGGCCTTCCGTGTGTTCCACTGTACCCAGTATGTCCGACACAGCTCCGACCCCCTCTACACACCAGAGCCGTAAGTACTCCAATACAACATTTATTTGACCTTTATTTTAGCAGGGTGTCCCATTTAGACCAAGGTCTCTATTTGCAAGGGAGCCCTGCATTTTACAATTACACAACAAATACAAAACATGCTGATGATGAAGAACAACCACATTCCTCAGTAAAGGGCCCTTAACCAACATTCAGAATGACCTGAAAAACAACCACATTCCTCAGTAAAGGGCCCTTAACCAACATTCAGAATGACCTGAAAAACAACCACATTCCCCAGTAAAGGGCCCTTAACCAACATTCAGAATGACCTGAAAAACAACCACATTCCTCAGTAAAGGGCCCTTAACCAACATTCAGAATGACCTGAAACGCTCCAGTATGTCCAACTGTAGGGTAGAATCTCGTCATGAGCTAGTTAACCAGATGCTCCATTTATTCTGTGTTGTTTATTAATGGTTCTGAGATTACATACTACATACCTTACATACTACACACATTACATAGTACATACATTACATACTACATACCTTACATACTACACACATTGCATAGTACATACATTACATACTACATACCTTACATACTACACACATTGCATAGTACATACATTACATACTACACACATTACGTACTACACACATTGCATAGTACATACATTACATACTACACACATTGCATAGTACATACATTACATACTACACACATTACATACTACATACATTGCATAGTACATACATTACATACTACACACATTACATACTACATACATTACATACTAAATACATTACATACTACATACATTACATACTACACACATTACATACTACATACGTTACATACTACATACATTACATACTACATACATTACGTACTCCATACTACATACATTACATACTACATACATTACACACTATATACATTACATACTACACACATTACATATTACATACATTACATACCACATACATTGCATACTACATACCTTACATACTACACACATTACATACCTTACATACTACACACATCACATACTACAATCCTTACATACTACACACATTGCATACTACATACCTTGCATACTAAATACATTACATACTACATACATTACATACTACATACATTACATACTACATACATTACATACTACATACATTACGTACTACATACTATATACATTACATATTCCATACTACATACATTACATACCACATATATTACGTACTCCATACATTCAGTGTATAATCAAAGTAAATAAAGGTCTGTATAACTCAGTGTTTGTTGTTTCTGGTCCCACAGAGACACGTGCCATGAATTGCTGGGTCACGTACCGTTGCTGGCTGAGCCCAGCTTCGCCCAGTTCTCCCAGGAGATAGGCCTGGCTTCCCTCGGAGCTTCAGATGAATCCATACAGACCCTGGCCACTGTGAGTAGACATCCTGTCTAACACTAGCCATACAGACCCTGGCCACTGTGAGTTGACATCCTGTCTAACACTACCCATACAGACCCTGGCCACTGTGAGTAGACATCCTGTCTAACACTAGCCATACAGACCCTGGCCACTGTGAGTAGACATCCTGTCTAACACTAGCCATACAGACCTTAGCCACTGTGAGTAGACATCCTGTCTAACACTAGCCATACAGACCTTAGCCACTGTGAGTAGACATCCTGTCTAACACTAGCCATACAGACCTTGGCCACTGTGAGTTGACATCCTGTCTAACACTAGCCATACAGACCTTAGCCACTGTGAGTAGACATCCTGTCTAACACTAGCCATACAGACCCTGGCCACTGTGAGTAGACATCCTGTCTAACACTAGCCATACAGACCCTGGCCACTGTGAGTTGACATCCTGTCTAACACTAGCCATACAGACCCTGGCCACTGTGAGTAGACATCCTGTCTAACACTAGCCATACAGACCCTGGCCACTGTGAGTTGACATCCTGTCTAACACTAGCCATACAGACCTTAGCCACTGTGAGTAGACATCCTGTCTAACACTAGCCATACAGACCCTGGCCACTGTGAATAGACATCCTGTCTAACACTAGCCATACAGACCCTGGCCACTGTGAGTTGACATCCTGTCTAACACTAGCCATACAGACCCTGGCCACTGTGAGTAGACATCCTGTCTAACACTAGCCATACAGACCCTGGCCACTGTGAGTTGACATCCTGTCTAACACTAGCCATACAGACCCTGGTCACTGTGAATAGACATCCTGTCTAACACTAGCCATACAGACCCTGGCCACTGTGAGTAGTCATCCTATCTGACACTAACCTCCTTCCCAGGGACGGTTAGAGCATGACATTAGTTTAGTACCAGCATTGAACATCATAGATGTTATATTACATATAAAAGTTTAAATCAATTCTGACTGGTGCTTGAGATCAGTTTAGTTTAACACTGAACCTTGTAGACTCTGTAACAAAAAGCACCGAGATCAGTGGTGGAAAAAGTACCCAATACTTGAGTAAAAGTAAAGATACCTTCATAGAAATGACATTTAAAATGTAAGTACTTTTGGGTAAAAAAAAAGTAAAAATTACTTTATTTTCTTTAGGAATGTAGTGAAGTAAAAGTAAAAGCTGTCAAAAATATAAATAGTAAAGTACAGATACCCTAAAAAATTTACTTAAGTAGTACTTTAAAGTGTTTTTACTTAAGTACTTTACACCACTGCTGTCTAGTAACATTACTCACCTTCTTCTCAAGGATGGCTGGTTGTATGAGAATATCTTAGTCCCCAACCCTGAACCTTGTTAGCCTGGTCCTACATCTGATTGTTCTGTCTTGTCAACTCTTATCATTATTGGTGTGACAATGACCATCAGAGTTGGCACAACAGCACAAACAGATCTGGTACCAGGCTAGAACCTAGAGAGGGGAATGGACCAGCAGTTCACAGCTTGTTGACATTACTTGTTGACATTATAAGAGCTTGTTGACATTATAAGAGTTGACATGACTCTTATATGTGTTGTTTTGTTTCAGTGTTATTTCTTCACGGTGGAGTTCGGCCTGTGTAAACAGGAAGGGAAGCTGAGAGCGTACGGAGCAGGCCTGCTGTCCTCCATCAGTGAACTCAAGGTATATCAATATTATTGTAGCAAAATCGGGCGGGGGGGGGGGGGGGCGGGGGGGGGGGGGGGGGGGGGTATCCCCGACTGTGACTCGAACGTCCAGCGACTGTCAAGTCAACACATTTACCGTTATATTAGAAACTAAAGGTAATATTATATTACAAAGTTATTTAGGCAAGAATTATTTTTTGTACAAAACTAGTCTTAATCTGGGCCTGGGAAACTGGACCAATAGAGATACACTAAATGGATGACACAATCAACTGCTTCGCCTTTGGGCCCTGGTCAAACGTAATGCATTATAGGGAATAAACTGCCATATAGGACACAGCCTCAGCATGTTTTGTTTTTCCTCCCCGCAGCATGCTCTGTCTGGTAACGCCGTCATCAAGCCCTTTGACCCCAAGGTCGCATGTAAACAAGAGTGCATCATCACAACATTTCAGGACGTCTACTTTGTGTCCGACAGCTTTGAGGAGGCCAAAGTCAAGATGAGGTGAGGAGTGAAACTGAAACCCTTAGTGTATAGTGAGTGACCTTAAAGGTGAAAGGGCATCTGGAATCTTACTATATAGTAACACATTATTTAAAGGTAGATTACCTTCATAAGGACTTATGTACTGTTTATGAATGGGTTATGAATGGGTTATGTATGGGTTATGTATGGGTTATGTATGGGTCATGAATGTGTTATGTCATTGTGTAGGTACCCTGCAAATATAGTGTTACTGGATTGATACATAGTCTGTTACTGACTCCTACCATCACTGTGGGGACTTGTAAAGGCTTTTAGATGACTTTCATATCTTCTAGATAGTCTCTTCTAGATAGTCTCTTCTAGATAGTCTCTTCTAGATACTCTTCTAGATACTCTTCTAGATAGTCTCTTCTAGAGTCTCTTCTAGAGACTCTTCTAGATAGTCTCTTCTAGAGACTCTTCTAGATAGTCTCTTCTAGATAGTCTCTTCTAGAGACTCTTCTAGATAGTCTCTTCTAGATACTCTTCTAAAGTCTCTTCTAGATACTCTTCTAGGTAGTCTCTTCTAGATAGTCTCTTCTAGATAGTCTCTTCTAGATAGTCTCTTCTAGAGACTCTTCTAGATAGTCTCTTCTAGATAGTCTCTTCTAGATATACTCTTCTAGATAGCCTCTTCTAGATCGTCTCTTCTAGATACTCTTCTAGATAGTCTCTTCTAGATACTCTTCTAAAGTCTCTTCTAGATACTCTTCTAGGTAGTCTCTTCTAGATAGTCTCTTCTAGATAGTCTCTTCTAGATACTCTTCTAGATAGTCTCTTCTAGACTCACTTTTAAAGTCTCTTCTAGATACTCTTCTAGATATGCATAATAACTTATTCTTCCCCATCCTCCAGGGAGTTTGCCAAGACGATCAAGCGTCCATTCACAGTGCGATACAACCCCTACACCCAGAGTGTGGACGTTCTGAAGGACACTCCCAGCATTAACAGCGTGGTGGAGGAGCTGAGACACGAACTGGACATCGTGGGCGACGCCCTCAGCCGGCTTAACAAACACCTGGGAGTCTGAGTGACAACCTAAAGCACTATGAGTCACATACTGCCTTCTAAATGACACCCTGTTGCCTACATGTGGGCCCTGGTCTAGTAGTGCACTGTTTAGGGAATAGGGTGCCATTTGGGACACAAGGCCTAGGTCTCTGATGACCTCGACGCCATCATCTGAGTGTATGTGACGACCTTGTTCTCCTATCCAATTATTATCCATCAGTCAGATCTGTCGGTGCTGTCTTGCCAACTTCCACGGTCATTTTCACACCAAACAATGACATAGGAGACGGTAACTGGCAAGACAGCTCCGACAGAAGAAATCTGGGCCTCCCCCAAGCCATATTCCTTAAGCACACCTCACTATTGTGACGTCTCTTGTGTAAATAAATACTCTGCTCGTGATCCACCTCTGTATTACTCCCAGCCTATGACTTCCCTTATCTTCCTCATTCAATGGATCCAAAGACCTTACTAATAACGTACACTATGGTGTCCAATATATTCCTCCATTTGTTGTGTATAAGGTTGTTGCTGGGATGAATTTAATGCTGTAAGTTATAATATTATTATTAAAAAGTGTGAATGTATTCAAGGATGATTTTTGAACTAAATGGTTCACATTATCCATTTCTAAATCATAAACAAATATTTAGCTTTCTCGTTATCCACTTCTAATTCATAAAAAAATATTTAGTTTTCTCATTATTCACTTCTAAATTGTCAAAAATATTTCGCTTTCTCGTTATCCACTTCTAAATCATAAAAAATATTTTAAAATGTAACTGTAGTACATATACTCATGAAAACTTTAAATATCATTATTTTTCTACTGTAAATAAATGTAAACTGAAAAAAGTTGTGAAATAAAAATGTGCGTGTGTCTCTTATGTATGGGTAATGTATTTCTTTGACATTTTAACAATAAATGTTTCCTGAAGAGAATATGTCTTTGAGACATATTGAGACTGCACTTGTGAAGGTGGTAAATGACCTTTTAATGGCGTCAGACTGAGGCTCTGCATCTGTCCTCGTGCTCCTAGACCTTAGTGCTGCTTTTGATACCATCGATCACCACATTCTTTTGGAGAGATTGGAAACCCAAATTGGTCTACACGGACAAGTTCTGGGAAGGTTTAGATCTTATCTGTCGGAAAGATATCAGTTTGTCTCTGTGAATGGTTTGTCCTCTGACAAATCAACTGTAAATTTCGGTGTTCCTCAAGGTTCCGTTTTAGGACCACTATTGTTTTCACTATATAGTTTACCTCTTGGGGATGTCATTCGAAAACATAATGTTAACTTTCACTGCTATGCGGATGACACACAGCTGTACATTTCAATGAAACACGGTGAAGCCCCAAAATTGCCCTCGCTGGAAGCCTGTGTTTCAGACATAAGGAAGTGGATGGCTGCAAACTTTCTACTTTTAAACTCAGACAAAACAGAGATGCTTGTTCTAGGTCCCAAGAAACTAAGAGATCTTCTGTTGAATCTGACAATTAATCTTGATGGTTGTACAGTCGTCTCAAATAAAACTGTAAAGGACCTCGGCGTTACTCTGGACCCTGATCTCTCTTTTGACGAAAATATCAAGATTGTTTCAAGGACAGCTTTTTTCCATCTGCATAACATTGCAAAAATCAGAAACTACATACCTACACGTACGCTACGGTCACAAGACGCGTGCTTCTATACCTGCATTGCTTGCTGTTTGGTGTTTTAGGCTGGGTTTCTGTACAGCACTTTGAGATATCAACTGATGTAAGAAGGGCTACATAAATACATTTGATTTGATTGGATTTTTTCATAACGTTATCGAGCGAATTAAGAAGGAATATCGACGTAATTTGTAAAGACGTAGGCTAGGAAGCAAAATTAGATTTTTCAATCAAAATAATAATTATTGTCAGTTTAAGAATATGTCGCAAGAGAAAAGATAATTTGCCCTTATTAAACTTGCCATATAATTTTCCATCAATGGGTGTCGATTTAACTTGTTTAGACTGCTATCATTTAACAATAAGGCCCTAGGAGGTGTGGTATATGGCCAATATACCACGGCTAAGGACTGTTCTTAGAACACAGCCCTTAGCCATGGTATATTGGCCATATACCACAAACCCCTGAGGTGCCTTATTGCTATTATAGACTGGTTACCAATGTAATTAGAACAGTAAAAAGTAATATTTAGTCATACCTGTGGTACATGGTCTGATATACCACAGCTTTCAACCAATCAGCATTCAGAGTTTAAACCATGCAGATTATAATTGTAAATAAATCCCCTTTGCGCGTGTGCATAACTATAGATAAATACAACAGGAGAGTTTGAATGAGGAAAGTTGGACAGAGGATCTCGAAATCTCCGTGCAAGAAACATTGGCTATTTTCTGGCAATTGTGCTGTTATTATGTCCCAGATGTTAAGACTACAACCGGTTATAAATTGCCTATTTGCGAGATCGACATGTTATTTCAATAGGCATAGGCTACTGACTAAAATGTGTGATTATAATTTAAATTCAATTTTTCCATGGTTTTGCTGAGCTAGAAACCCTGATAGGCCAAAATCTCATTTCAGGGATTACTGTGCTTCGTCATCTTTACTTTCGTAATGATTCATACCAGTAAATGTATTTAACCTAGAAATAAACGATACATGTCCAGGTGTTGCGACCACGTTCCTGACACATCCAACCCCCCAGACTTCACACCGTAAGAAACTCAATGGATCTCTGGTGCCACCAGGTGGCCATTACAGGGTACTCCAGTTAAATTGTGGCAGCAGTGCTACCACGTATATTTTTATGTAAGGTAATAATTTCTGGCAATACAATTATCTTCAAATTTCACAGAATGTGTACTTGTTATTTACCTAACTTATTTGATAGGTTATTCTTCCAATGTAGCTCTTAATCGGATGTTATTTATTACAACGCTTTCTCTAATTTCCGATTTGCGGGAGGATGACCACGTGTGTTTGAAACCTACCAATTTGGTCGTTTGTTACCGTCAAAAGTTCTTATCTCCGATATTGATCAACTCCCAATCTACGCCACCAATGTTTTTTTTTTAAATATTAGCTTTGCTATTTGGTGAAAAGCAAACAGAGCATATTTTGGTGTAACAGTTACCGAATTTGACCTGTCCGAGAATGCCAGCTTCCTCCTGAAAGCGTTACGGTATCGCTTCTCGGCCTTTTGGCTAAGATCAAGTGCCCTCAGTGCCTTTCAAGTGGAGTCCCGGTGCAGGCTCAATATGAGGGTGTTAACGGTGCACAGGTTCAACTCATGGGTCACAGAAGAAACATAAGTGTGCTACCTCAGCCAGTACGTGACCATCTTGCCAGGAGTGAGAGACATTAAGGACGCCCTTGGCATCTGGACAGGGAAGAGGCAGTTTCGTGTGCTGCTAAAGGAGGACGAGAGCGGCCATGATGGCTACCGACATCCTCCCGCGTCTTTTTCCATCGGTGCAGACAGGGGCTACCTTATGTATGCTGGACAGCCTCGTTTCTGCAGGAAGTGTAGCACCTACGGGCACCTCGCCGATGCCTGCACCCAGACAAGGTGCAGAAACGGTGGGACTCTAGGCCATATAATGAGGGATTGCACCGTGCCCAAGCGCTGCAGTCTGTGCAACTCTGAGGACCACCTGTTCCGTCACTGCCCGAAGGCAGCCCCCTCTTACGCCAGAGCGGTGAGCGGGAAAAGAGCGGAGAGCGGGAAAAGACCAGATGAGGGAGAAGGCTTGGAACTACGCACTATTGAGGAGGTGGTGGACGAGCTGGTGATGGAGAGAGGACTGCGAGAGTCTGAGGAGAGCGGGAGTGAGACGCCATCATCATCCCACGAGGAGAGCGGAGAGACCGACAGGAGTTGGAACAACCAAATGGAGGAGGAGGAGAAGGAAGAGCCCACCGCGCCCTCGGCTCCGGAGAGCTGGACAACGGTGAGAGAGAGGAGGAAGTGCTCGGTAAAAAGGAAGCAGATGAGCCCTGTTTCCTCACTCATCCGCATGGAGGCGACGGAGAAGTCCACTCTGGGCGCGAATCGCTTCAGTTGTTTTGAAAGCGGGAGGTCTGAGGAGAAAAGCGAGGGAAACCCGGGCAGCGCAGAGGGGACTCTGCTTTCCCTGTCAGGCAGCTCCATCGACAGCAGCGGTCTGGCACCCAGCGGGGTTCCAGCCCCCACACAGATGGAGGGGGAGCAGGAGGAGGAGGGCAGGGTTTTCCCGACCCCGATCTTTGTGGACAGTCCTCCCGCTGGGGACCACCGGTTCCCGGATAGGCCTCCTAACGAGGAACTGTATTTAAAGTGAGTGGAAAAATGTCATATTTTAGATAGTCGTCCGTTTCCCTCCTTAAAAACCCATGTCGTCTATTTTTAACCTAGCTAGCATAAATGTTAGAGGGCTTAGGAACCCAGTTAAAAGGGCGACCTTTTTTTCCCCATTTGTCCTCCATTTGCTTCTCTGTGTGTTTTTTACAAGAAGTACATTTAAAAGATCAAAATGACGTGGAGAGGTTTACGCGGGAATGGGTTCAGGGAGAGTCGAGGTGGAGTGTCGGCGGGGTGCATTCAACAGGGGTTGGTGTGCTATGTGGGAATAGGGATTTAAAAATAGTAGGACGTTTTTCGGCAGTACACGGGAGTGTTTTAATAGTAGATATCGATTGGAGGGGTAAATGTTTTAGATTTATTAACGTGTATGCACCATCGACACCCAAGGAAAGGAGGGAAATGCTCAACGACCTAGACGCTATTTTTATGACAAACAGACAGGTGTTTATGGGGGGAGATTTTAATGTATCATATGACCGAGGTAATCTAGGAGGGCATCTTGTAAAAAGTCTAATAGGTAAATATAATTTGGTTGATACTTATAGAGTGGCGCATGCGGATGATCCCGGTTTCACTTGGGAAAACAGCAGGGGGCGCGAGGAGCCGAATAGATTATCTGTTTGTTCCGCGTGGACTCGGTGTGTCCTCTGCGCGTGTCACTCCGGTATTCTATTCAGACCACAGCTGCCTGTCTGTGACAGTAGAATTAAAAACAATTGAATTTGGAAAAGGGTATTGGAAAATTAATAACGGCATTTTACATGACAAAACTTTTGAGACAAGATTTAGGTCTTTTTTCCAGGGCTGTGTAACTATGAAACCGTTTTATTCTACTTTAATAGAGTGGTGGGAGAGCACAAAATTAAGAATCAAGATTTTTATTCAGAATTTTTGCAAAGACAAAGTACGTAATACCCACAAAGAATTTTATAAATTGCAGAATGAACTAAAAGATCTACACACCCAAGGTAATTTGAATGGTGGTGGATTAGATAAAGACAAATTGTGTATCCTGCAGAAAAAGCAGCATGCCTTTTTTGAAAAGAAAGCTCGAGACTTCATTTTTAAAAGTCAGCAAGATAAATGGGAAAACTATGAGAAGTGCTCTGCATATTTTTTCAAACAAATTAAATCACGGGGAAAGAGGAGGACTATTTCTGCTTTATTGGACCAAGATGGGGAGATGGTTGAGGATGGAGATGGCATGCTTGGTGTCACTACACAGCTATTTCAAAAACAAACAATTGATTATGAGAAGGGGACACATTTTTTTAAATGCGTGGATGTGCAGATACCTTTCGATATTAAAGACCAATTAGAAGGGGAATTGAAATTAGATTAAATTTATATGGCACTGAAGAGCATGAAAGATAACAAAGTACCAGGAGTGGATGGGCTCTCTAAAGAGTTTTACATAATTTTTGGGGATTTAATTGGATGTCATCTGTTGGAAGTGTTTAGAGGTATATTTGGTTTGGAGCATATGGGAGGTTCGATGTGCGAGGGGGTAATCTCTCTACTTTACAAAAAGGGAGACCCCAAGACATTAGCAAATTGGAGACCTTTAACAATGTTGTGTGTTGACTATAAATTATTAAGCAAAGCCATAACTAATCGCCTATCATCTGCCATGGCATATGTTGTTGGTTTAGACCAAACATGCGGTGTGGTGGGGAGAAAATTAACCTGGAACTTGCAATTGCACCGAGACGTTCAAGCATATTTAGAGGAAAGGCACCTGCCAGCTATTACTGTGAATTTGGACCAGGAAAAAGCTTTTGACATGGTAAACCATGAGTTTTTATTTAGAGTTATGGGAAAATTTGGTTTTGGAAATAATTTTATGAAATGGGTAAAAATTCTTTATAGTAATGTGGGTAGCAGGGTAAATATTAATGGGAATATTGGAACTGTTATCAAGCAATTACAAGGTGTCAGACAGGGGGACCCTCTATCTGCGCTATTGTATGTTTTATATATTGAACCTTTCGCATGCGCAATTAGGACAAATTACAACATCAAAGGCATCATTTTACCCGGAGGGGATATTCTAAAAATTTCGCAATATGCGGACGACACAGTTTTATATTTACAGGACGACCTGAGCTTGAAAGAGTCTATCAAAGTCATTGATGAATTCTCTGTTGCCTCTGGGTCAAAGATAAACAAGAATAAAACAGAAATAAAATATATGGGACAGTGGAAATGGAGAACTGATCAGTTATGTGGTTTGACTGTGTGCACAGGACCAATGGTAGTGCTCGGCATATCTTTCGGAAACGAAATTAAAGATGACATGTTTAATTGGAAAGAAAAACTATTATCGCTTAATAAAAGATTGGGACTGTGGAAAGTGAGGCGACTATCTTTTAGTGGGAAGGTGTTAGTGCTGAAGGCGGACATTCTGCCTTCATTACTTCACCTTGCCTATGTGTTTCCCATGCCGGTGTCTCTCAGAAAAACTTTCATACGGGCACTGTTTAATTTCTTTTGGGGGGGATATGAGTACATCCGTAGAGATCGGATTTCCCTCATATTCCTCTCAAGCTAGATGCGTTGTTCTATTCAAACGTTTGTTGTCTTTTGTCGTCTTCTGTACACAAATGTCACATTTTAATCAAATTCTGGCTGTCTGTACCGTTAAGGTTCATGGTGGAATGGGATAATAGTAAGCCAAAAGCTGAAAATATCCCATTACATTTTAAGAAAATAGTGGAATGGGCAAAGAAAACCCCTGTCTGCAAAGTAAAAGAATATGTAATCAACCACAGATTGCTATACGTGAAATTAATAGAAAATTGTCGTCCTAGAGACAGATTACCAATATCGCCTTCCACCTGGCTACGGACACAATTAAAAGGTTTAGACAACAGACTGAAAGATTTTAATTGGCTTGTTTTACACAGACGTCTTCCGGTACGTTCAACATTATATGATCATAATTTGACCCTGAATAAATTTTGTCCCAGGGACAATTGTTTCGCAATTGAAACAATTCCCCATGTTTTATGGGAATGTTCTTTTGCCAAATTAGTTTGGAGAAAAATTAAATAATTTTTTGAGATTTAAAAAAAAAAAACATTGATTATGAAGGGGTAGCCAAACTTGAACTAAAAAATGTGGAAAGGGTGCAATTATTAGCATTAGTGACTCTGGTGTCCCTTATCAAGACCCCTTATCAAGACCAAACTTTGGGAGGCCAGATGTGGTGCGGTCAATGACACCCTCAAGTGGTCACCGACGGGATTAGTTGAATTTATAAAACAGGACATTTGGAAAAGAATACAATTCGAAATAGATAAGTGGGGCATTGTATCAGTAAAACAGAAATGGAAAGGGATTTACCCTTCACTGTAAACGTTTTTGGAGCCAATTGAAATGTAGGCTAAGCCTTTGTACATATTTGATATACACTGAGGTTTATTCAGAGTTCACTTTGGTATATGTATATGTTTGTATTTATAGAATTCTTTGTATTGTTTTTTGGAGATTGTTAGAGACATGTTAAACTTGAATGTAATAATACTGGTCAGGTTCTGCAGAACAGCACTTTGTTGAGGAGTTTTGCTATGTTTATATTGTTAAACTACTTTTTGATACTGTTTTTAGGAATACATGTTATGTACAACGTAATGCACTGATTTTGTAATTGTATTTGAATGTGAAATGAAAATAAAAAATATTTTTCCCCCCCACAAAATTTAAAAAAAATAAATGGGGCATTGCGAGGACACCCGCGTGCCCCCGACCAGGCTGCGGCCAAGTAGGGTCGGTGAGGCACTTGCTCTGAGAGTGCAGAGCTGCCAGGGACCCGTGGAAGGAAGCAGGCCCCCTGATCACCCCGTGTCTGCCAGCAGGGGAGGACCTAACACCTCAGCTCGTGCTGTATGGGGTGGGCCGGAGGCCTATTCCATCGAAGGCCTTCACCAAGTTCTGGCCCACCCTCACGTGTTTGAAGGAAGCACTGCGGTCCTCCCGTAACCTGCTGGTAGCGAAACGAGTAGAGACCACCCCCCAGTCAGTGGCCATGGCAGCCACGGAAGCCCTGGGGTGGTACGGAAGGAAGGGGGCCTCGACCCCATACGAAGGGTCCCCCACAACACCCTAGGTCCCGGCGGCCACGGCCTGACAGCGCTGCGGCGCCTAGGGGAGGGATCTCCTCTGGGCCCCGAAGGACGGGACGGTAGTTGATTCAGAGGAGCAGGACGAGGCGAGTTTGATAAGGACTCACCCCGCTCCTGTACAAAGGACCGAAGACAGCCTTTTAACAAAGTGACTTTTTAACATGTTTTTCGTGTCTTAAAAAACGTTTTACCTTTGTTAGATCATTAGTACACATTTTAAATGGATTTTACAGATTTGATGTTTTTACAAGAAAAGTACTTTTATTCATGGTTGTTTTCATTGTTTTAAACAACATGTACCTTTTACCCAATTTAAATGTAACTTTCAAATGCTGTGTTTTATGCTTTATTGCCGTTTTTATGTGTATGAAATGATGTGAAGAATATATGAGCTGTTTTTAAAGGAAATGTGTTAATAAAACTTTTCCAAAAGAAAAAAAATCTGTTCTTATCAGTTTAATATCTGATATCTTTAATATCACATATTAAATTGATTTTTGGAATAGGGAGATGGAATAGGGGCTTGCTCCGTCCACTCCACGCATCGACCTGGTATTGCAGTACTTCCAGGAACGGTGCGCCCCCTGCCGTTGTTAATGTAAACTTTTATGCAATTATATTCTGTAAATTATGAGCTACTTCTGAACGGTAGTTTTCATTTCTGTTCATGTGGCTATTTGCCAAAGGTCATTGGATTTTCTCTATATTGATATATGCTCTTGCTTTATAAGCGAGGTTTGTTTGTATTACAAAATTATGGCTATTTCTCCTTCTTTACAACATAGATTATCCATTATATTGACCAGATACTAGTGGCCGTTTAACAAGGAATAAAAACTTTTTTTTTTAAAGGAAGGCTGTCGGCAGGAAGAAGGTCAGGTGGGGCTTTTCTAGCCAATGAGAGGGCAGATACGCACGCACAACGTTTTCCACTAGTTACCAAAGCCACAAAGTAAAAAACGGGCTATTCTTTTCGAGGTCATTGTAAGCTGCTGTAGCCTTAGCCTACCATTTGATACAATAAATATGTTGAAATTATATCACTGGGGGTCATTGCGAATCAATTTGCGTCACTTGTGTAGCCTGTTAGAGAAGTCGCCAAGCCAATAGATGACGCTGCTGTTATGTGTAGCCGAGTGTGATTCTCTATAGTTGAAGTGAGTCAAGTTAGGCATTATTTACTACGCACTGAACGGAGATGAACGCACGCTACAATGATACGGAAGTAAAGACATTCTTATCAACATTGCCTGGCTCTTGTATTGAATAATCAGCATTACAAAACATAGCCTACCTGTTCAGTGAAAAGTCCACAATGAAACTGACATTAAATGTGGAGAATGATACATTCGCGATAGAGCTGTGACCATGATCGCAATTGATAACTTCCAATGTAATTAACTAAACATGGACACTAATAAATGCATAATAACACAAGGCTACAACAACAATAAACTTAATTTATAGGCTATTTATTCAATCAGTTTGTCACGTCCAGGTAGGCTACACAAGTGGCACAAAATTATTTTCAACAACTCCAGTGATATCGTCATTTCGAAGTAATTATTCTATCAAATGGTAGCCTGCAATGGCATATTCATTTAAATAGGCTACTTGATGGCAAGTGTATCATTCTCCACATTTAATGTCCGTTTCATTGAGGACTTTTTCCCCATAACAGATGCACGCGAGGGAGTTTCATAACGTCCATTTCTCAGTTGGTAGAGCATGGCACTTGCAAGGCCAGGGTTGTGGGTTCAATTCCCACAGGGAGCCAGTACGACGAACACCTATGAAAATGTATGCACTCACTACTACTGTAAGTTGTTCTGGATAAGAGAGTTTGCTAAATGATTCTCTACTGTGAGTGGTTCTGGATAAGAGAGTCTGCTAAATGACTCACTACTGTTAGTGGCTCTGGATAAGAGAGTCTGCTAAATGACTCACTACTGTTAGTGTCTCTGGATAAGAGGGTCTGCTAAATGACTCACTACTGTTAGTGTCTCTGGATAAGAGAGTCTGCTAAATGACTCACTACTGTTAGTGGCTCTGGATAAGAGAGTCTGCTAAATGACTCACTACTGTTAGTGGTTCTGGATAAGAGAGTCTGCTAAATGATTCTCTACTGTAAGTGTCTCTGGATAAGAGAGTCTGCTAAATGACTCACTACTGTAAGTGGCTCTGGATAAGAGAGTCTGCTAAATGACTCACTACTGTTAGTGGCTCTGGATAAGAGAGTCTGCTAAATGACTCACTACTGTTAGTGGCTCTGGATAAGAGAGTCTGCTAAATGACTCACTACTGTTAGTGGCTCTGAATAAGAGAGTCTGCTAAATGACTCACTACTGTAAGTGGCTCTGGATAAGAGAGTCTGCTAAATGACTCACTACTGTTAGTGGCTCTGGATAACAGCTTCTGCTAAATAGTTTGTTGACGTTTTATCAGTTCTCTAGCGTTAATATAATGGCGCCGGAGCGGATGGCGGCTGTTTGTGTGTTTTTGCGTTGTTCGTAACTTATTTTGTACGTAATGTTGCTGCTACCGTCTCTTATGATCGAAAATAACTTCTGGACATCAGAACAGCGATTACTCACATCGAACTGGACAAAGATTTTTTTCTTTAATGACACGAAGGATATACTGTTTCTCTGAGACCAGGCCCAAAGCCCCGTGATTCAAATCGAATCAAACTTTATTTGTCACGTGCGCCGAATACAACAAGTGTAGACCTTACCGTGAAATGCTTAATTACAAACTCTTAACCAACCATGCAGTTCAAGAAAGAGTTAAGAAAATATTTATCAAATAAACTAAAGTAAAAAATTATTAAAAGTAACACAATAAAATAACAATAACAAGGCTATATACAGGGGGTCAATAGAAATAGAGTTAGAGCAGGTTTTCATCAAGGATCTCTCTGTACTTTGCTCCGTTCATCTTTCCCTCGATCCTGACTAGTCTCTCAGTCCCCGACGCTGAAAAACATCCCCACAGCATGATGCTGCCTCCACCATGCTTCACCGTAGGGATAGTGCCAGGTTTCCTCCAAAGGTGACGCTTGGCATTCAGGCCATCTTATATTGTCTTAGTACCATCTTATGTCTTAGTACCATCTTATATTGTTTTATTACCATCTTATATTTTCTTAGTACCAGCTTATGTCGTATTACCATCTTATATTGTCTTATTACCATCTTATATTGTCTTATTACCATGTTATAATGTCTTAGTACCATCTTATTACCATGTTATAATGTCTTAGTACCATCTTATAATGTCTTAGTACCATCTTATAATGTCTTATTACCATCTTAGTACCATCTTATAATGTCTTAGTACCATCTTATATTGTCTTAGTACCATCTTATGTCTTATTACCATCTTATATTGTCTTAGTACCATCTTATATTGTCTTATTACCATGTTATATTGTCTTATTACCATCTTATAATGTCTTAGTACCATCTTATATTGTCTTATTACCATCTTGTAATGTCTTATCACCATCTTATAATGTCTTAGTACCATCTTATAATGTCTTATTAACATCTTAGTACCATCTTATAATGTCTTATTACCATCTTATATTGTCTTAGTACCATCTTATAATGTCTTAGTACCATCTTATTACCATGTTATAATGTCGTAGTACCATCTTATAATGTCTTATTACCATCTTATAATGTCTTAGTACCATCTTATATTGTCTTAGTACCATCTTATGTCTTATTACCATGTTATATTGTCTTATTACCATCTTATAATGTCTTATTACCATCTTATAATGTCTTATTACCATCTTATATTGTCTTAGTACCATCTTATATTGTCTTATTACCATCTTATAATGTCTTATTACCATCTTAGTACCATCTTATAATGTCTTAGTACAATCTTATAATGTCTTATCACCATCTTATAATGTCTTAGTACCATCTTATAATGTCTTATTAACATCTTAGTACCATCTTATAATGTCTTAGTACCATCTTATATTGTCTTAGTACCATCTTATAATGTCTTAGTACCATCTTATATTGTCTTAGTACCATCTTATATTGTCTTAGTACCATCTTATAATGTCTTAGTACCATGTTATAATGTCTTAGTACCATCTTATAATGTCTTAGTACCATCTTATAATGTCTTAGTACCATCTTATTACCATGTTATAATGTCTTATTACCATGTTATAATGTCTTATTACCATCTTATAATGTCTTAGTACCATCTTATAATGTCTTAGTACCATCTTATAATGTCTTAGTACCATCTTATAATGTCTTAGTACCATCTTATTACCATCTTATAATGTCTTAGTACCATCTTATTACCATCTTATAATGTCTTAGTACCATCTTATTACCATGTTATAATGTCTTATAAGGATCCTGACTAAATGGAGTGCCACTTTTTTCCCCAGAGAGTGGGCGGGTCTTCACCTGGGGAGGAAGCAATTACGGACAGCTGGGAAGGAGGTCCTCTGTGGTCCTCTGTGGAGAATGGTCACAGGGGAGACTGGTCACAGGGGAGACTGGTCACAGGTGAGACTGGTCACAGGGGAGACTGGTCACAGGGGAGACTGGTCACAGGTGAGACTGGTCACAGGGGAGACTGGTCACAGGTGAGACTGGTCACAGGGGAGACTGGTCACAGGTGAGACTGGTCACAGGTGAGACTGGTCACAGGGGAGACTGGTCACAGGTGATTTCAAAATCATCATGTTGTGTAATTCATCCTCATTGGTGGAGAGAGAGACTGTTGAAGAGAAGTTCAGCCCCAGTCCAGTAGAGGGCAGTAGAAACTAAAACACAAACTATAGGTTCTTTGTTCCACAGTTCTAGCCTTGATATAAGGCTACTGTATGGGTGTATTGGTTATTACCTGCATTACTGTCTATTCCCTACTAACAGTAGTGCACTATAAGAGGAATAGGGTGCCATTTTGGATGCTACCTATGTCTGTGTGTGTAATCAGTGGTTACGTCCCAATCCCTCCTTTCTCCTGAAGTGTGCACTCGTTCACTACTTCCTACAAACCTAAAAACATTGGGTTGGTGGAGGCATGGACTACTGGGAATTTCTTATACCTTTCGAGAATCAGTAAATGGAAGTGAACAAGTGTACAACTTCAGGAGAAATAAGAGATTATTGGGACACAACCAGCTGTTCCCAAAGCACACACATCCCTGGGTCGCTCCTCTTTTCAGTTCGCTGCAGCTAGCGACTGGAACGACCTGCAAAAAACACTCAAACTGGACAGTTTTATCTCCATCTCTTCATTCAAAAACTCAATCTTGGACACTCTTACTGACAGTTGTAGCTGCTTCGCGTGATGTATTGTTGTCTCTACCTTCTTGCCCCATTGTGCTGTTGTCTGTGCCCAATAATGTTTGTACCATGTTGTGCGCTGCTACCATGTTGTGTTGCTACCATGTTGTTGTTATGTGGTGTTGCTACCATGTTGTTGTTATGTTGTGTTGCTACCATGTTGTTGTCATGTTGTGTTGCTACCATGTTGTTGTCATGTTGTGTTGCTACCATGTTGTTGTCATATGTTGCTGCCTTGCTATGTTGTTGTCTTAGGTCTTTTGTCGTGATGTGTGTTTTGTCCTATATTTATATTTTATTTATTTACTTTTTAATCCCAGCCCCCGTCCCCGCAGGAGGCCTTCTGCCTTTTGGTAGAACGTCATTTTAAATAAGAATTTGTTCTTAACTGACTTGCCAAGTTAAATAAAGGTTAAATAAATAAAAATAACATGGGAATGCCCCTCCGGTCTTAGTGGCTCTCTCAGAGCCTTGCAATTATACAGGGTCTGTGTCCAAAATGGCACCCTAGGAATCATCATCTCCCTTTTGATGTAATTATAGCTTGCCTCAACTACTTGCTATCATGTTAAAAAAAAGAGAACAGCTGTGAGCCTTGTCAGGAGAAGGGTGGAGTTATGGGTGGAGTTATGGGTGCACTCTGCATATATTCGTAATGTAGTTTGTCGTTTTGTACGTAGATCATGTAGAATACGTGTGTGATGTGATGCTACTATATCAGGCTATTATTGAACTTTCCATAATCGATAATCGTCTCCTCAAAATTATAACGATGAATTCAAAACACACTCAAGTCAACTTTTACGGAGCACAACATTATATTGTAGAGTTATCAGGGGAGAGGAACAGACGTGGAAGATTTGGATAAAGGGGCCAGCAAGATTAAAGGGGCCATGTGTGATTAAAGGGGCCAGACAGATTAAAGGGGCCGGCAAGATTAAAGGGGCCAGCCAGATTAAAGGGGCCAGCAAGATTAAAGGGGCCAGCCAGATTAAAGGGGCCGGCAAGATTAAAGGGGCCAGACAGATTAAAGGGGCCAGCCAGATTAAAGGGGCCAGCAAGATTAAAGGGGCCAGCCAGATTAAAGGGGCCAGCCAGATTAAAGGGGCCAACAAGATTAAAGGGGCCAGCCAGATTAAAGGGGCCAGCAAGATTAAAGGGGCCAGCCAGATTAAAGGGGCCATGTATGATTATAGGGGCCAGCCAGATTAAAGGGGCCAGCCAGATTAAAGGGGCCAGCCAGATTAAAGGGGCCATGTGTGATTAGTAGATCCATTTGTTTAACATGTAAATTAATTATATATAGCCACTGATTCTTGAAGAATATGAATTATAAATGCCTCATGAGCTTTAGTTCAACTGTCGTACCCCCATCAGAACCCAAAATATAAGGTTGTTTTACTCCAATGTTTGTAGACAGATGCTGTACAGCATCACAACATGGTTAAAACTAGAACTGCGACATCATAGATGGTCAGTCCTACCTCCGTACATGAATTTGACAGTAGTTACATTTAGTAATAATTCAACCTTTAAAAGTCCTCCAACGCATCAACACAAGGATTCAACCCCCCCCCCCCCCTCAGCTGTTTACCCGTGAATACTTTATTGTTGGTTGAACTGCAGAGTGCCTTTTTAAAAGCATGTTGGTTTCACAACAGTAAGTAGTGACTGAAATGAGACGCACCATTTTTTAGGGGGGGGCTCTGCTGCAGTGACTCGTGTTTAGTTACTACGGTTACCACTGTGCTTCTTTTTTTTTTACTGGTCTGGAGAACCAACCAGAATAAACAGATGCGTGCGTGGCATTCTGGGAAATGAATATTTTAGCGTTTTCCTCTTCTCTTCGCTTTAATTAGTGAAGGATCCTCCCATCTAATTCTGTACAGTTTAAAGTGCACACACACACACAGTTTTGTATTGCTATCCTTGTGGGGACCAAAGAATTGATTCTCATCCAAAATCCTATTTTTCCTAACCCTAAATCTAACCTTAGCCCTTAACCTAACCCTAAATCTAACCTTAGCCCTTAACCTAACCCTAAATCTAACCTTAGCCCTTAACCTAACCCTAAATCTAACCTTAGCCCTTAAACTAACCCTAAATCTAACCTTAGCCCTTAACCTAACCCTAAATCTAACCCTAACCTTAAAATAGCCTTTTTCCTCAGTGGGACCGGCAAGATGTTCCCACTTGTTCGAATTATCCTTGTGAGAAATTCTGGTCGCCACAAGGGTTAGTTAAACACACACGCACGCACGCACGCACGCACGCACGCACGCACACACACACACACACACACACACACACAGTGTCTGATGAGCAGAATATGAGTATCACTGACATAGTTCATTAACCAAGCTGCTCCAGCTGAATGAGAAGAATCAGACAGGACAGTTCTTCCACTTCTTGTTGAAATGAGAATGAGAATGTTGTGTGTACAACACAGTAATATCATGGTTAAATATGCAGAGAACGGGGATAACGTTACACAACGTAAACAAGTTAGTTATTCAATGGGTATTTTTGGTGGTGACTAAGGATTCTGGTTTCGTTTAACAGGTTGTTATAAAGCAGCGTTCCCCAACAGGCAGAATTTGGCCTCACAAGTTTGGATGGGTGGATGGATGAAGGACTGAAGGGTGGTTGGATGGATGGATAAAGATGGGTAGGAGATATGGATGGATGGATGGATGGATGAAGATGGGTAGGAGATATGGATGGATAAAGATGGGTAGGAGATATGGATGGATGGATGGATGGATGAAGATGGGTAGGAGATATGGATGGATAAAGATGGGTAGGAGATATGTATGGATGGATGAAGATGGGTAGGAGATATGGATGGATGGATGGATGAAGGACTGAAGGGTGGTTGGATGGATAAAGATGGGTATCAAATCAAATCAAATTTTATTGGTCACATACACATGGTTAGCAGATGTTAATGCGAGTGTAGCGAAATGCTTGTGCTTCTAGTTCCAACCGTGCAGTAACAATTTCACAACAACTACCTTGTACACACAAGTGTAAAGGAATGAATAAGAATATGTACATATAAATATATGGATGAGCGATGGCCGAACAGCATAGGCAAGATGCAGTAGATGGTATAAAATACAGTATATACATGTGAGATGAGTAATGTAGGGTATGTACACATTATATAAAGTTGCATTGTTTAAAGTGACTAGTGATACATTTATTACATCCAATGTTTTATTACTAAAGTGGCTAGAGATTTGAGTGAGTATGTCGGCAGCAGCCACTCAATGTTAGTGATGGCTGTTTAACAGTCTGATGGCCTTTTGTCTGAAGCTGTTTTTCAGTCTCTCAGTCCCCGCTTTGATGCACCTGTACTGACCTCGCCTTCTGGATGATAGCGGGGTGAACATGCAGTGGCTCAGGTTGTTGTTGTCCTTGATGATCTTTATGGCCTTCCTGTGACATCGGGTGGCGTAGGTGTCCTGGAGGGCAGGTAGTGTGCCCCCGGTGTCAGGTAGGGTGGAGGTGATATGATCCTTGACTAGTCTCTCAAAGCGCTTCATGATGACAGAAGTGAGTGCTACGGGGCGATAGTCATTTAGTTCAGTTACCTTAGCTTTCTTGGGAACAGGAACAATGGTGGCCATCTTGAAGCATGTGAGAACAGCAGACTGGGATAAGGATTGATTGAATATGTCCGTAAACACACCAGCCAGCTGGTCTGCTCATGCTCTGAGGACACGGCTAGGGTTGCCGTCTGGGCCTGCAGCCTTGCGAGGGTTAACACGTTTAAATGTTTTACTCACGTTGGCTGCGGTGAAGGAGAGCCCGCAGGTGTTGGTAGCTGGCCGTGTCAGTGGCACTGTATTGTCCTCAAAGCGAGCAAAGACGTTGTTTAGTTTGTCTGGGAGCAAGACATCGGGGTCCGCGACGCGGATGGTTTTCTTCTTGTAATCCGTGATTGACTGTAGACCCTGCCACATACATTTCAGTAGGAGAGACCAATGGGTGGATGGATGAAGGGTGGTTGGATAAAGATAGGTAGGAGAGACGGATGAGCGGAGCTAATAGAGAGGGTGGATGGGCGGAGCTAATAGAGGGTGGATGGGCGGAGCTAATAGAGAGGGTGGATGGGCGGAGCTAATAGAGAGGGTGGATGGACGGAGCTAATAGAGAGGGTGGATGGGCGGAGCTAATAGAGAGGGTGGATGGACGGAGCTAATAGAGAGGGTGGATGGGCGGAGCTAATAGAGAGGGTGGATGGGCGGAGCTAATAGAGAGGGTGGATGGACGGAGCTAATAGAGAGGGTGGATGGACGGAGCTAATAGAGAGGGTGGATGGACGGAGCTAATAGAGAGGGTGGATGGACGGAGCTAATAGAGAGGGTGTTTGTGTTGTTTGAACCTCTGTTCCTTTTAATACAATTTTTCAATTTAAGGGGCTTTATTGACAAATGAAATAGATCATTAACAAAAGTGAAATAAACAATAAATAATGTACAGTAAACATTACACTCACAAAAGTTCCAAAAGAATAAAGACATTTCTAATGTCATATTATGCCTACACAGTGTTGTAACAATGTGAAAATACAAAAAGGGAAATAAATAAACATAAATATAGGTTGTATTTACGATGGTGTTTGTTCTTCACTGGTTGCCCTTTTCTTGTGGCAACAGGTCACAATCTTGCTGCTGTGATGGCACACTGTGGAATTTCACCCAGTAGATATGGGTGTTTATCAAAATTGGATTTGTTTTTCAAATTCTTTGTGGGTCTGTGTAATCTGAGGGAAATATGTGTCTCTAATATGGTCATACATTTGGCAGAATGGTAGAATGGCAGAATGGTAAATTTACAGAATGGTGGAATGGCTGAATGGTAAATTGACAGAATGGTAGAATGGCAGAATGGTAAATTTACAGAATGGTAGAATGGGAGAATGGTGGAATGGTAGAATGGTAAATTTACAGAATGGTAGAATGGCAGAATGGTGAATTTACAGAATGGTAGAATGGTAAAATGGCAGATTGGCAGAATGGTAGATTGGTAGAGTGGTAGGATGACAGAATGGTAGAATGACAGAATGGCAGAATGGTTGAATGACAGAACGGCAGAACGGTAAAACGATAAAAAGACATAATGGTAGAATGACAGAATGGTAGAATGGTAGAATGACATAATGGTAGAATGACAGAATGGTAGAACGGTAGAATGACAGAATGGTAAAATGACAGAATGGTAGAATGGCAGAATGGTAGAATGGTAGAATGACAGAATGGTAGAATGACAGAATGGTAGAATGGTAGAATGACAGAATGGCAGAATGGTAGAATGGCAGAATGGTAGAATGGCAGAATGGTAGAATGACAGAATGGTATAATGACAGAATGGTAGAATGGTAGAATGACAGAATGGTAGAATGACAGAATGGTAGAATGGTAGAATGGCAGAATGACAGAATGGTAGAATGACAGAATGGTAGAATGACAGAATGGTTAAATGGCAGAATGGTAGAATGACAAAATGGCAGAATGACAGAATGATAGAATGGTATAATGGTAGAATGACATAATGGTAGAATGACAGAATGGTAGAACGGTAGAATGACAGAATGGCAGAATGACAGAATGGTAGAATGACAGAATGGCAGAATGGTAGAATGACAGAATGGTAGAATGGTATAATGACAGAATGGTATAATGACAGAATGGTAGAATGACAGAATGGTATAATGACAGAATGGTGGAATGGTAGAATGACAGAATGGTAGAACGACAGAATGGTTGAATGACAGAATGGCAGAATGGTAAAATGACAGAATGGTAGAATGACAGAATGGTAGAATGACAGAATGGTAGAATGACAGAATGGTAGAATGACAGAATGGTAAAATGACAGAATGGCTGGAGCAGTGAAGCAGCAAAACTGCATGGGTAGGTGGGCCCTGAGTACTGCTGCTATTTCTGGTGCTACTGAAGTAGGTCATTAACAGAGGAGAGGAGAGAAGAACAGAGGGAAGAGGAGAGGAGAGGATAGAGGAACAGAGGGAAGAGAGGCAGAGCAGAGGATAGAGGAACAGAGGGAAGAGAGGCAGAGCAGAGGATAGAGGAACAGAGGGAAGAGAGGCAGAGGAGAGGAGAGAGGCACAGAGGGAAGAGAGGCAGAGGAGAGGAGAGAGGCACAGAGGGAAGAGAGGCAGAGGAGAGGAGAGAGGAACAGAGGGAAGAGAGGCAGAGGAGAGGAGAGAGGAACAGAGGGAAGAGGAGAGGAGAGGAATGGAGAGGAGAGAGGAACAGAGGGAAGAGAGAAGAGAGGAGACGAGAGAGGTACGGAGAGGAGAGGAATGGAGAGGAACAGAGGGAAGAGAGGCAGAGGAGAGAGGCAAAGCAGAGGAGAGAGGAACAGAGGGAAGAGAGGCAGAGGAGAGGAGAGAGGAACAGAGGGAAGAGAGGCAGAGAAGAGGAGAGAGGAACAAAGGGAAGAGAGATGGGAGAGAGAAGAACAGAGGGAAGAGAGGCAGAGGAGAGGAGAGAGGAACAGGGGGAAGAGAGGCAGAGGAGAGGAGAGAGGAACAGAGGGAAGATAGGCAGAGAAGAGGAGAGAGGAACAGAGGGAAGAGAGGCAGAGGAGAGGAGATAGGAACAGAGGGAAGAGAGGCAGAGGAGAGGAGAGAGGGACAGAGGGAAGAGAGGCGGAGAAGAGGAGAGAGGAACAAAGGGAAGAGAGATGGGAGAGAGAAGAACAGAGGGAAGAGAGGCAGAGGAGAGAGGAACAGATGGAAGAGAGAAGAACAGAGGGGAAAGAGAGGCAGACGAGAGAGGAACAGAGGGAAGAGAGGCAGAGGAGAGGAGAGAGGAACAGAGGGAAGAGAGGAGACGAGAGAGGAACAAAGGGAAGAGAGGCAGAAGAGAGAGGAACAGAGAGGAGAGAGGAACAGAGGGAAGAGAGGCAGAGGAGTGGAGAGAGGAACAGAGGAGAGGAGAGAGGAACAGAGGGAAGGGAGGCCTAGGAGAGGAGAGAGGAACAGAGGGAAGAGAGGCAGAGGAGAGGAGAGAGGAACAGAGGGAAGAGAGGCAGAGGAGTGGAGAGAGGAATAGAGGGAAGAGAGGCAGAGGAGAGGAGAGAGGAACAGAGGGAAGAGAGGCAGACGAGAGGAGAGAGGAACAGAGGGAAGAGAGGCAGAGGAGAGAGGAACAGAGGGAAGAGAGGCAGAAGAGAGAGGAACAGAGAGGAGAGAGGAACAGAGGGAAGAGAGGCAGAGGAGAGAGGAACAGAGGGAAGAGAGGCAGAGGAGAGAGGAACAGAGGGGAGAGAGGAGATGAGAGGAGAGAGGAACAGAGGGAAGAGAGGCAGAGGAGAGAGGAACAGAGGGGAGAGAGGAGATGAGAGGAGAGAGGAACAGAGGGAAGAGAGGCAGAGGAGAGGAGAGAGGAACAGAGGGAGAAGTGGAGGGGAGAGAGGAACAGAGGGAAGAGAGGAGAGGAGAAAAGAGGGATAGAGCAGAGGCGAGGAGAGGAACGGAGAGGAGAGGAACAGAGGGAAGAGAGGCAGAGGAGAGGAGAGAGGAACAATGGGAAGAGAGTAGATGAGAGGAACGGAGAGGAGATGAACAGATGGAAAAGAGAGGAACAGAGGGAAGAGATGCAGAGGAGAAGAGAGAGGAACAGAGGGAGGAGAGGAGATGAATGGAACGGAGAGGAGAGGAGAGAGGGACAGAGGGAAGAGAGAATAGAGGCAGAAGAGAGAGGAACAGCGGGAGGAGAGGAGAGGAGAAAAGAGGGATAGAGAAGAGGAGAGGAGAGGAGCAGAGGGAAGAGAGACAGAGGAGAGGAAATAGCATTAGTGGAGAGATAGATAACTAACTGTTGTTGCCTGTTCCAGCTGTACGCCTACACACCTGAGTAACAGGGTTGGAGTCAAGCAGAGAAGACAATAGTGTTGCCTGTTGCTGGTGGGGAGATAGCAGCCAACTGTTGCAGCTTGTTCAATCACGCATACATCTAAACCCCTGTGGATGTGGACTACATAGGAAATAGATATTCCGGTGAGTTGACTGGTAGCCACTAATCACCTACTGAACAGCTCTTTCTCAGTGAGTTGACTGGTAGCCACTAATCACCTACTGAACAGCTCTTTCTCAGAGAGTTGACTGGTAGCCACTAATCACCTACTGAACAGCTCTTTCTCAGTGAGTTGACTGGTAGCCACTAATCACCTACTGAACAGCTCTTTCTCAGTGAGTTGACTGGTAGCCACTAATCACCTACTGAACAGCTCTTTCTCAGTGAGTTGACTGGTAGCCACTAATCACCTACTGAACAGCTCTTTCTCAGTGAGTTGACTGGTAGCCACTAATCACCTACTGAACAGCTCTTTCTCAGTGAGTTGACTGGTAGCCACTAATCACCTACTGAACAGCTCTTTCTCAGTGAGTTGACTGGTAGCCACTAATCACCTACTGAACAGCTCTTTCTCAGTGAGTTGACTGGTAGCCACTAATCACCTACTGAACAGCTCTTTCTCAGTGAGTTGACTGGTAGCCACTAATCACCTACTGAACAGCTCTTTCTCAGTGAGTTGACTGGTAGCCACTAATCACCTACTGAACAGCTCTTTCTCAGTGAGTTGACTGGTAGCCACTAATCACCTACTGAACAGCTCTTTCTCAGTGAGTTGACTGGTAGCCACTAATCACCTACTGAACAGCTCTTTCTCAGTGAGTTGACTGGTAGCCACTAATCACCTACTGAACAGCTCTTTCTCAGTGAGTTGACTGGTAGCCACTAATCACTTACTGAACAGCTCTTTCTCAGAGAGTTGACTGGTAGCCACTAATCACCTACTGAACAGCTCTTTCTCAGTGAGTTGACTGGTAGCCACTAATCACCTACTGAACAGCTCTTTCTCAGAGAGTTGACTGGTAGCCACTAATCACCTACTGAACAGCTCTTTCTCAGTGAGTTGACTGGTAGCCACTAATCACCTACTGAACAGCTCTTTCTCAGTGAGTTGACTGGTAGCCACTAATCACCTACTGAACAGCTCTTTCTCAGTGAGTTGACTGGTAGCCACTAATCACCTACTGAACAGCTCTTTCTCAGTGAGTTGACTGGTAGCCACTAATCACCTACTGAACAGCTCTTTCTCAGTGAGTTGACTGGTAGCCACTAATCACCTACTGAACAGCTCTTTCTCAGTGAGTTGACTGGTAGCCACTAATCACCTACTGAACAGCTCTTTCTCAGTGAGTTGACTGGTAGCCACTAATCACTTACTGAACAGCTCTTTCTCAGTGAGTTGACTGGTAGCCACTAATCACCTACTGAACAGCTCTTTCTCAGTGAGTTGACTGGTAGCCACTAATCACCTACTGAACAGCTCTTTCTCAGTGAGTTGACTGGTAGCCACTAATCACTTACTGAACAGCTCTTTCTCAGTGAGTTGACTGGTAGCCACTAATCACTTACTGAACAGCTCTTTCTCAGTGAGTTGACTGGTAGCCGCGAATCACTTACTGAACAGCTCTTTCTCAGTGAGTTGACTGGTAGCCACTAATCACCTACTGAACAGCTCTTTCTCAGTGAGTTGACTGGTAGCCACTAATCACCTACTGAACAGCTCTTTCTCAGTGAGTTGACTGGTAGCCACTAATCACCTACTGAACAGCTCTTTCTCAGTGAGTTGACTGGTAGCCACTAATCACCTACTGAACAGCTCTTTCTCAGTGAGTTGACTGGTAGCCACTAATCACTTACTGAACAGCTCTTTCTCAGTGAGTTGACTGGTAGCCACTAATCACTTACTGAACAGCTCTTTCTCAGTGAGTTGACTGGTAGCCACTAATCACTTACTGAACAGCTCTTTCTCAGTGAGTTGACTGGTAGCCGTGAATCACCTACTGAACAGCTCTTTCTCAGTGAGTTGACTGGTAGCCACTAATCACTTACTGAACAGCTCTTTCTCAGTGAGTTGACTGGTAGCCGCGAATCACTTACTGAACAGCTCTTTCTCAGTGAGTTGACTGGTAGCCGCGAATCACTTACTGAACAGCTCTTTCTCAGTGAGTTGACTGGTAGCCGCGAATCACTTACTGAACAGCTCTTTCTCAGTGAGTTGACTGGTAGCCGCGAATCACTTACTGAACAGCTCTTTCTCAGTGAGTTGACTGGTAGCCGCGAATCACTTACTGAACAGCTCTTTCTCAGTGAGTTGACTGGTAGCCACTAATCACTTACTGAACAGCTCTTTCTCAGTGAGTTGACTGGTAGCCACTAATCACCTACTGAACAGCTCTTTCTCAGTGAGTTGACTGGTAGCCACTAATCACTTACTGAACAGCTCTTTCTCAGTGAGTTGACTGGTAGCCGCGAATCACTTACTGAACAGCTCTTTCTCAGTGAGTTGACTGGTAGCCGCGAATCACTTACTGAACAGCTCTTTCTCAGTGAGTTGACTGGTAGCCGCGAATCACTTACTGAACAGCTCTTTCTCAGTGAGTTGACTGAAATAAAATTGACCCATTAGACAGGTTGCTGCATGACCCATTAGACAGGTTGCTGCATGACCCATTAGACAGGTTGCTGCATGACCCCTTAGATAGGTTGCTGCATGACCCATTAAACAGGTTGCTGCATGACCCATTAGACAGGTTGCTGCATGACCCATTAGACAGGTTGCTGCATGACCCCTTAGACAGGTTTCTGCATGACCCATTAGACAAGTTGCTGCATGACCCATTAGACAGGTTGCTGCATGACCCATTAGACAGGTTGCTGCATGACCCATTAGACAGGTTGCTGCATGACCCATTAGACAGGTTGCTGCATGACCCATTAGACAGGTTGCTGCATGACCCATTAGACAGGTTGCTGCATGACCCATTAGACAGGTTGCTGCATGACCCATTAGACAGGTTGCTGCATGACCCATTAGACAGGTTGCTGCATGACCCATTAGACAGGTTGCTGCATGACCCATTAGACAGGTTGCTGCATGACACATTAGACAGGTTGCTGCATGACACATTAGACATGTTGCTGCTTGACCCATTAGACAGGTTGCTGCATGACCCCTTAGACAGGTTGCTGCATGACCCATTAGACAGGTTGCTGCATGACCCCTTAGATAGGTTGCTGCATGACCCATTAAACAGGTTGCTGCATGACCCATTAGACAGGTTGCTGCATGACCCATTAGACAGGTTGCTGCATGACCCCTTAGACAGGTTTCTGCATGACCCATTAGACAGGTTGTTGCATGACCCATTAGACAGGTTGCTGCATGACCCATTAGAGCCTAAATAATATGTGTGTGTGCATGCGTGCAGATTTGAGCAGATCCCTGACGAAGACCCAGTTCGGGTGGAAACGTTGTTTTCGTCATCACGTACGAATGATATCTCTGAAGACGTTTGTTCCAGCCGTTGCGTTTGAGTAAACATACCAGGTACGGCTGGTCTTCCTAAATAGACATCTTTCATTGGAAATGCAATGTTTCATTTTATACTGTTCAGCTGTGGACTCTGGTCAAATGTGTTGATGATGTTTCCTAGTGAGGAAGTTAGATGCCTATATGACTAAGTGTCCAGTGTCTGTTCGTGTGTTTTTTTGTTGAATACTGTAGAGCAGCGTGTACAAGCGAGGCACTTAGTTGCCGTGGCAACGCTGGCAGCTCACTCGCAGGGATGTGCTGTAGCTGTGTGTCCATGAATTAACAAAGCCCCACCAAAACACACTTTGTTTTTAATGAACAAAGCAGCGCTATGGGTAGTTCAGAGGTTCCCTTCTCTCTCTCTATCGCTCTCTATCGCTTTCTCTCTCTCTCTCTCTCTCTATCGCTCTCAATTCAATTCAATTCAATTCAAGGGGCTTTATTGGCATGGGAAACATGTGTTAACATTGCCAAAGCAAGTGAGACAGAGCTCTCTCTCTGTCTGTCTCTCTCTTTCTCTCTGTCTCAGTCTCTCTCTCTCTCTCTCTATCGCTCTCTCTCTCTGTATCTCTCTTTCTCTGTCTCAGTCTCTCTCTCTCTGTCTCAATCTCTCTCTCTCTCTCTCTCTCTCTCTCTCTCTCTCTCTCTCTCTCTCTCTCTCTCTCTCTCTCTCTCTCTCTCTCTCTCTCACACACTTTCTTCCTTCCCATATCTCTCTCTCTCTCTCTGTCTCAGTCTCTCTCTCTCTCTGTCTCTCTCTCTATCACTCTCTCTATCACTCTCTCTCTGTCTGTCTCTCTCTCTCTCTTTCTCTCTCTCTCTCTATCGCTCTCTCTCTGTCTGTCTCTCTCTGTCTCAGTCTCTCTCTCTCTCTCTCTATCGCTCTCTCTCTCTCTCTCTGTCTGTCTCTCTCTCTCTCTCTCTCTCTCCATGCTTGCTTGTTAAATGTATTAAATGTTAAATTAAAAGCACTTTTTTTGTACTCTCCAAGTGCACAGAAGATATTTTGTATATCTACAGTATAACAACAAAGCACTCCTTCTCTGTGAGGTATTTCTATGCTCTACTCTCCACGTGAACAGGATAAATACTCTCCACGTGAACAGGAGATATACTCTTCACGTGAACAGGAGATATACTCTCCACGTGAACAGGAGATATACTCTCCACGTGAACAGGAGAAATACTCTCCACGTGAACAGGAGATATACTCTCCACGTGAACAGGAGATATACTCTCCACGTGAACAGGAGAAATACTCTCCACGTGAACAGGAGATATACTCTCCACGTGAATAGGAGATATACTCTCCACGTGAACAGGAGATATACTCTCCACGTGAACAGGAGATATACTCTCCACGTGAACAGGAGATATACTCTCCACGTGAACAGAATATATACTCTCCACGTGAACAGGAGAAATACTCTCCACGTGAACAGGAGAAATACTCTCCACGTGAACAGGAGATATACTCTCCACGTGAACAGAAGGTATACTCTCCACGTGAACAGGAGATATACTCTCCACGTGAACAGGAGAAATACTCTCCACGTGAACAGGAGAAATACTCTCCACGTGAACAGGAGAAATACTCTCCACGTGAACAGGAGATATACTCTCCACGTGAACAGGAGATATACTCTCCACGTGAACAGAAGATATACTCTCCACATGAACAGAAGATATACTCTCCACATGAACAGGAGAAATACTCTCCACGTGAACAGGAGATATACTCTCCACGTGAACAGGAGATATACTCTCCACGTGAACAGAAGATATACTCTCCACATGAACAGGAGAAATACTCTCCACGTGAACAGGAGAAATACTCTCCACGTGAACAGGAGATATACTCTCCACGTGAACAGGAGAAATACTCTCCACGTGAACAGGAGAAATACTCTCCACGTGAACAGGAGAAATACTCTCCACATGAACAGGAGAAATACACTCCACGTGAACAGGAGAAATACTCTCCACGTGAACAGGAGAAATACTCTCCACGTGAACAGGAGATACACTCTCCACGTGAACAGGAGATATTGGGATACATATGTATATGCGTACAGACTGCAGTGACCATGCAGGTTTTGGATTGCTGGCAGGTTGAATATATCACACTGTCATAAGCTGCCTGCATATCTGTGTGACGTCTGGGAGACAGACAGCATATGTCTGTTCCCTCTGCTGGCACAGAACCCAGAGGCTTTTCATCCATCGGTCGGTAAAGATAGAGGGAGACGGAGAGATAAAGGAATTGAATAAAGGAAATCCCTCGATGAAAGAAACAGAGAGACCGAAACAGGAAGGAATGAGGAACGGAAACAGACCGAACACTTGGGATAGGTAGATTGAAGGCTTGAAGATGTGATCTGTGTGTGTGTTACCCTTGATGAAAGCAGGAGACAAAGCTCCGCTTCTGTTGCCTTGACGACGGGACCTATTAGGTAACTGAACTGTGTTGCCATGGCACGTGTCTCCACGGTGATGCAGCCCTGTCCTGACAACACCCACTACCAAACCAACACTCACTCACCAGCTCCCTGAGAGGGAACAGGGAAGGAGATGACAGCTCTACAGTAGAGTGTCTGGAGCTGGATGGAACTGTGTGTGTGTGTGTGTGTGTGTGTGTGTGTGTGTGTGTGTGTGTGTGTGTGTGTGTGTGTGTGTGTGTGTGTGTGTGTGTGTGTGTGTGTGTGTGTGTGTTTTTGTGTTTAACTTATTTTTGTTTAGCCCCCAAGGTGTGTGTGTGTCTGTGTTTGCCTTTTTGAGTCTACACAGACTGTGAACGCATTGGAAAATGTTTTTTATACCCATTCATTTTTCCTATTCTAGTTTACCAAATGTGTAAGTCCCATTGCCTGGTGGCAGCCAGATCTGTTTGGTTGTCCTGGCAGCCAGATCTGTTTGGTTGTCCTGGCAACCAGATCTGTTTGGTTGTCCTGGCAGCCAGATCTGTTTGGTTGTCCTGGCAGCCAGATCTGTTTGGTTGTCCTGGCAGCCAGAACATAAACTTGTGTGCATGCTGGACAGCTGTTGACATTAAATATCTGAGAAACTAGTGTTGTATAACCAACTACCAACTAGTGTTGTATAACCAACTAGTGTTGTATAACCAACTACCAACTAGTGTTGTATAACCAACTACCAACTAGTGTTGTATAACCAACTAGTGTTGTATAACCAACTACCAACTAGTGTTGTATAACCAACTACCAACTAGTGTTGTATAACCAACTAGTGTTGTATAACCAACTACCAACTAGTGTTGTATAACCAACTACCAACTAGTGTTGTATAACCAACTACCAACTAGTGTTGTATAACCAACTACCAACTAGTGTTGTATAACCAACTACCAACTAGTGTTGTATAACCAACTAGTGTTGTATAACCAACTACCAACTAGTGTTGTATAACCAACTACCAACTAGTGTTGTATAACCAACTACCAACTAGTGTTGTATAACCAACTACCAACTAGTGTTGTATAACCAACTACCAACTAGTGTTGTATAACCAACTAGTGTTGTATAACCAACTACCAACTAGTGTTGTATAACCAACTAGTGTTGTATAACCAACAAGTGTTGTATAACCAACTAGTATTGTATAACCAACTACCAACAAGTGTTGTATAACCAACTAGTATTGTATAACCAACTACCAACTAGTGTTGTATAACCAACTAGTGTTGTATAACCAACTACCAACTAGTGTTGTATAACCAACTACCAACTAGTGTTGTATAACCAACTAGTGTTGTATAACCAACTAGTGTTGTATAACCAACTACCAACTAGTGTTGTATACCCAACTACCAACTAGTGTTGTATAACCAACTACCAACTAGTGTTGTATAACCAACTAGTGTTGTATAACCAACTACCAACTAGTGTTGTATAACCAACTAGTGTTGTATAACCAACTACCAACTAGTGTTGTATAACCAACTAGTGTTGTATAACCAACTAGTGTTGTATAACCAACTAGTGTTGTATAACCAACTAGTATTGTATAACCAACTACCAACTAGTGTTGTATAACCAGCTACCAACTAGTGTTGTTTAACCAACTAGTGTTGTATAACCAACTACCAACTAGTGTTGTATAACCAACTACCAACTAGTGTTATATAACCAACTAGTGTTGTATAACCAACTACCAACTAGTGTTATATAACCAACTAGTATTGTATAACCACCTACCAACTAGTGTTATATAACCAACTAGTGTTGTATAACCAACTACCAACTAGTGTTGTATAACCAACTAGTGTTGTATAACCAACTACCAACTAGTGTTGTATAACCAACTACCAACTAGTGTTGTTTAACCAACTAGTGTTGTATAACCAACTAGTGTTGTATAACCAACTACCAACTAGTGTTGTATAACCAGCTACCAACTAGTGTTGTTTAACCAACTAGTGTTGTATAACCAACTACCAACTAGTGTTGTTTAACCAACTAGTGTTGTATAACCAACTACCAACTAGTGTTGTATAACCAACTACCAACTAGTGTTGTATAACCAACTACCAACTAGTGTTGTTTAACCAACTAGTGTTGTATAACCAACTACCAACTAGTGTTGTATAACCAACTACCAACTAGTGTTGTTTAACCAACTAGTGTTGTATAACCAACTACCAACTAGTGTTGTATAACTAACTAGTGTTGTATAACCAACTACCAACTAGTGTTGTATAACCAACTAGTGTCATATAACCAACTAGTGTTGTATAACCAACTACCAACTAGTGTTGTATAACCAGCTACCAACTAGTGTTGTTTAACCAACTAGTGTTGTATAACCAACTACCAACTAGTGTTGTTTAACCAACTAGTGTTGTATAACCAACTACCAACTAGTGTTGTATAACCAACTGCCAACTAGTGTTGTATAACCAACTACCAACTAGTGTTGTATAACCAACTAGTGTTGTATAACCAACTAGTGTTGTATAACCAACTCGTTTTGCGTAACCAACTACCAACTAGTGTTGTATAACCAACTACCAACTAGTGTTGTATAACCAACTACCAACTAGTGTTATATAACCAACTAGTGTTGTATAACCAACTACCAACTAGTGTTGTATAACCAACTACCAACTAGTGTTGTATAACCAACTACCAACTAGTGTTGTATAACCAACTACCAACTAGTGTTGTATAACCAACTAGTGTTGTATAACCAACTAGTGTTATATAACCAACTACTGTTGTATAACCAACTACCAACTAGTGTTGTATAACCAACTAGTGTTGTATAACCAACTAGTACTGTATAACCAACTAGTACTGTTTTACCAACTACCAACTAGTGTTATATAACCAACTAGTGTTGTATAACCAACTACCAACTAGTGTTATATAACCAACTAGTGTTGTATAACCAACTACCAACTAGTGTTGTATAACCAACTAGTGTTGTATAACCAACTACCAACTAGTGTTGTATAACCAACTACCAACTAGTGTTGTATAACCAACTACCAACTAGTGTTGTATAACCAACTACCAACTAGTGTTGTATAACCAACTACCAACTAGTGTTGTATAACCAACTACCAACTAGTGTTGTATAACCAACTAGTATTGTATAACCAACTACCAACTAGTGTTGTATAACCAACTAGTATTGTATAACCAACTAGTGTTGTATAACCAACTACCAACTAGTGTTGTATAACCAACTACCAACTAGTATTGTATAACCAACTACCAACTAGTGTTGTTTAACCAACTAGTGTTGTATAACCAACCACAACTAGTGTTGTATAACCAACTAGTGTTGTATAACCAACTACCAACTAGTGTTATATAACCAACTAGTGTTGTATAACCAACTAGTGTTGTATAACCAACTACCAACTAGTGTTATATAACCAACTAGTATTGTATAACCAACTACCAACTAGTGTTGTATAACCAACTACCAACTAGTGTTGTATAACCAACTAGTGTTGTATAACCAACTACCAACTAGTGTTGTATAACCACCTACCAACTAGTATTGTATAACCAACTACCAACTAGTGTTATATAACCAACTAGTGTTGTATAACCAACTACCAACTAGTGTTGTATAACCAATTACCAACTAGTGTTGTATAACCAACTACCAACTAGTGTTGTATAACCAACTAGTGTTGTATAACCAACTACCAACTAGTGTTGTATAACCAACTAGTGTTGTATAACCAACTACCAACTAGTGTTGTATAACCAACTAGTGTTGTATAACCAACTACCAACTAGTGTTGTATAACCAACTAGTGTTGTATAACCACCTACCAACTAGTGTTATATAACCAACTAGTATTGTATAACCACCTACCAACTAGTGTTATATAACCAACTAGTACTGTATAACCAACTACCAACTAGTGTTGTATAACCAAATACCAACTAGTGTTGTATAACCAACTAGTGTTGTATAACCAACTACCAACTAGTGTTGTATAACCAACTAGTGTTGTATAACCAACTACCAACTAGTGTTGTATAACCAACTAGTGTTGTATAACCAACTACCAACTAGTGTTGTATAACCAACTAGTGTTGTATAACCAACTACCAACTATTGTTGTATAACCAACTAGTGTCTGACCAGTCTCTGTTAGCTGCCAAAATAGTTGGGAAATGTGTTTTGCTTTTTTAGTTGTTGATCTCTTAGCCTGGTGACACCAGATCAGTTTGTGCTGTCTTCTCTTAGCCTGGTGACACCAGATCAGTTTGAGCTGTCTTCTCTTAGCCTGGTCACATCAGATCAGTTTGTGCTGTCTTCTCTTAGCCTGGTCACATCAGATCAGTTTGTGCTGTCTTCTCTTAGCCTGGTCACATCAGATCAGTTTGTGCTGTCTTTTCTTAGCCTGGTCACACCAGATCAGTTTGTGCTGTCTTCTCTTAGCCTGGTCACACCAGATCAGTTTGTGCTATCTTCTCTTAGCCTGGTCACACCAGATCAGTTTGTGCTGTCTTCTCTTAGCCTGGTCACATCAGATCAGTTTGTGCTGTCTTCTCTTAGCCTGGTCACACCAGATCAGTTTGTGCTGTCTTCTCTTAGCCTGGTCACATCAGATCAGTTTGTGCTGTCTTCTCTTAGCCTGGTCACACCAGATCAGTTTGTGCTGTCTTCTCTTAGCCTGGTCACACCAGATCAGTTTGTGCTATCTTCTCTTAGCCTGGTCACACCAGATCAGTTTGTGCTGTCTTCTCTTAGCCTGGTCACACCAGATCAGTGTGTGCTGTCTTCTCTTAGCCTGGTCACACCAGATCAGTTTGTGCTAGCTTCTCTTAGCCTGGTCACATCAGATCAGTTTGTGCTGTCTTCTCTTAGCCTGGTCACACCAGATCCGTTTGTGCGGTCTTCTCTTAGTCTGGTCACATCAGATCAGTTTGTGCTGTCTTCTCTTAGCCTGGTCACACCAGATCAGTTTGAGCTGTCTTCTCTTAGCCTGGTCACATCAGATCAGTTTGTGCTGTCTTCTCTTAGCCTGGTCACACCAGATCCGTTTGTGCGGTCTTCTCTTAGTCTGGTCACATCAGATCAGTTTGTGCTGTCTTCTCTTAGCCTGGTCACACCAGATCAGTTTGAGCTGTCTTCTCTTAGCCTGGTCACATCAGATCAGTTTGTGCTGTCTTCTCTTAGCCTGGTCACATCAGATCAGTTTGTGCTGTCTTCTCTTAGCCTGGTCACACCAGATCAGTTTGTGCTGTCTTCTCTTAGCCTGGTCACACCAGATCCGTTTGTGCGGTCTTCTCTTAGTCTGGTCACATCAGATCAGTTTGTGCTGTCTTCTCTTAGCCTGGTCACACCAGATCAGTTTGAGCTGTCTTCTCTTAGCCTGGTCACATCAGATCAGTTTGTGCTGTCTTCTCTTAGCCTGGTCACACCAGATCCGTTTGTGCGGTCTTCTCTTAGTCTGGTCACATCAGATCAGTTTGTGCTGTCTTCTCTTAGCCTGGTCACACCAGATCCGTTTGTGCGGTCTTCTCTTAGTCTGGTCACATCAGATCAGTTTGTGCATTCTTCTCTTAGCCTGGTCACACCAGATCAGTTTGTGCTGTCTCGCCAACTCCTATGGTCTGGGACCAGGCAAGTAATCTCCTGTCTGTAGTCTGACTGACTGACCAGTGTCTCCTCTCCTCTCTCCTCTTCAGGCATTCACCTACTCTCCTGGCGGTGGAACGAACATGGAATGTGTCGGGACGGTTCTGAGGACAGACGTCAGTCAACCACAGCCCATTCCTGCTCTCCGGGCCTCTTCTGATTGGCTGCGGAGCTGGCCACTCAATGGCATTGTGTGCAATGACGAAAGGTGAAGAGAAGTCTACAGAGGACATGGAGATAGAACAAGCTACACTAGTTTGAAACTAGCACGTTTGAGCTAGCTTATCAGGACTGTACCTGGGTAATATGGCAGACCGCTTCTGCCACAGATTCAAACCCAATGTCCTTTCTATTGTTTTAGCTCTATGGCAGAGGAAAGCCAGCTGGGTCTGTGGCGTGAGAGTAATATGCATTGATAAGGCATGGATCATGATAATTCAGTCTCTGAGAGTAATATGCATTGATAAGGCATGAATCATGATAATTCAGTCTCTGAGAGTAATATGCATTGATAAGACACGAATCATGATAATTCAGTCTCTGAGGGATGTAGCCTCTGTGAAAATCTGGGAGGAGGAAATGGGAAATGATGTCAAGTATGTGGGTTGAAGCTGAGCAACATAAACAAAGCAGTAATAAAATAGTTTATTATGCACGTTTTGAATTTAGTATGAACTGTAAATTATAATACCGTTTGTAACTTTAAAAAAATATATATCTACATCGATGGCACACTGACTCAGTTCTAGGGGCCCATATACACAAAGCAGCCTGGAGTAGGACTGCTGATCTAGGATCAGTTTAGCCTTTTAGGTCAGAAGGAATAAGATTACATGGACTGGGGGGGGGATCTGTTCCCAGATCAGCAGTCCTACTCTGAGACAATTGATACATACGGCCCCAGGTCTGTATTGACACAGTAAAACGTCCTAATATATATTGTTGTGGTGAGTTATGTATGGTCGGGGACAGAGGACATCATTTTTTCCCACGCCAGGCCAGAGCAGCCCGTCCCATTGATGGATAGGATTTGGGGGGTTCGGGGAGATGGATACACAAGACACAAACGTCTGTTACAAGTCCATACGTCCCTCCCCTGACCCCCGTAATGTCAGATGAACAAGTCCATACATGATGCCTATGACCCCACCCCACACACACACACACATACGTTGCCCCCTCCCATGTCTGTCTTTCTGATTGGTAGGATACATATTGCCCATGTTCCAATACGTGACGCTTAGCATTCAGACCAAAGAGTTCAATCTTGGTTTCATCAGACCAGAGAATCTTGTTTCTCATGGTCTGAGAGTCCTTTAGGTGCATTTTGGCAAACTCCAAGCGGGCTGTCATGTGCCTTTTACTGAGGAGTGGCTTCCGTCTGCCTGCTCTACCATAAAGACCTGATTGGTGGAGTGCTGCAGAGATGGTTGTCCTTCTGGAAGTTTCTCCCATCTCCACAGAGGAACCCTGGAGCTCTGTCAGAGTGACCATCGGGTTCTTGGTCACCTCCCTGACCAAGGCCCTTCTCCCCTGATTGCTCAGTTTGGCCGGGCAGCCAGCTCTAGGAAGAGTCTTTGTGGTTCCAAACATCTTCCATTTAAGAATGATGGAGGCCACTGTGTTCTTGGGGACCTTCAATGCTGCAGAAATGTTTTGGTACCCTTCCCCAGATCTGTGCCTCGACACAATCCTGTCTCGGAGCTCTACGGAGATGTCCTTCAACCTCATGGCTTGGTTTTTTGCTCTGACATGCACTGTCACCTGTGGGACCTTATATAGACAGGTGTGTGCCTTTCCAAATCACGTCAAGTCAATTGAATTTACCACAGGTGGACTCCAATCAAGTTGTAGAAACATCTCAAGGATGATCAATGGAAACAGGATGCACCTGAGCTCAATTTAGAGTCTCATAGCAAAGGGTCTGAATACTTATGTAAATCAGTTGTATTTCTGTTTTTTATTTGTAATAAATTAGCAACATTTTATAAAAAACCTGTTTTCACTTTGTCATTATGGGGTATTGTGTGTAGATTGATCAGGAAAACATTTATTTAATCCATTTTAGAATAAAGCTGTAGAGATCATACAGTTAGCAGAATATGCTACAATTTCATTGTGTAAGTTTATCTGTGCAAAGAAATTACGATTATGAGACTCACCGGGAGCCTAAAAACATTGATGTCACCGACATATGAAATGATCAACATCATCGACCAAATTGACATAAAAAGAAGATAGACAAAAAACCTTCTTTAAAAAAATAAATCAACACACTGAAAAATAATGATGTCTTTTGTTTATTTCATTTTTTTTCTCACTATTTATTGTACAAGTCTGACTCTGAACTGGTCAGAACTGGTCTGAACTGGTCAGAAAAAAATACACAGAAATCCTTAAACAACAAACCAGTTGAAACGATCACTGAAAGTCAACGAACACCTTGTTTGTTTTTAATTAAATAACTATACGCACATGTATGTTGTTCAAACCAAACACACACTGTTCCCGTGTCACAAAACAGCATTAGTTGCCTGTTTGTTGTGTTAATGATTCTGTTATAAAGGATTACTGCTGGGTCGTATTCATTAGAGCGTGCAACGGAAAACGTTTCAAAACATTTTACAACGGAAACAAAAATGTGTTTTTTTATCATTGGACAATGTGAAGTCCATCCACGTTTCACTCTGTTTACTTCCATTTGCTGCCTAATGAACACGACCCTGTTGTTTGGTCCATGATGGACACCATAGTTTCCTCCCATTGTGCTCAGTGAGTTCCATTGGCAGCCATTGGTCCAGCTGTGTTCTGTCAGGAAGCACATCGACATCTCAGTAAGCTGTCAATCAGTAGGCAGTGTGTTTGCAGTTGTTTTCATAAAAATGTTGGTCCCTTAATAACCACTGGATAACAATAACTACTGTATTTAATATTACAAAATATGTAAATTGGTTGATAACACTTATCCTTAAAGCCTGCAGGTATAATGCATTATGACGTGGTTATAACAGCAATGTCTTATCATCTCATTGTGACCAAATAAGTCATTTAGAGTGGGTTGTACATATTACACATATAGAAACATAAGACATTATAGACCTTATAATTAGACATTATAAAAGTTCATATATGCTTATAAAGAAGTAATAAAGCATTTTCCCTGCAGACTCTAGGCGAAGTATTACCCATTTTATGCTTTTACAACCAAATGACTAGTCTTTTTTTATTTTTATAACTTTTTGTATGTTATTCACCTTTGCATATCTATGCATGTTGGGGGTGTTATACTGCCTTGTCTGCCTGTGTTTTTGTAGAATGTGACACTAACAGCGGAACAGGTTGCTTTCAGATGTTCATCTATTATAACTGACCAATGACGCGGCTGACAGCTGAATAACCCCACTGACTGGTCATCGATGTTGGCCAAGACAAACCCCCCCCCCCCCTCCCCCACTCTGGATGATTCAGTAAAACAGAGGCACTTTTCCACTACGATGAGTGACAATATTCTGGCTATGATTTAAGGTTAGGTTGGTTCACCTATTAAGTGCCCTCAAATGCTAAAAGTTTTTTTTTTTTTAAATGTTTTTTTTTAAAGATGTGTGTTGCACATGATTGTCTGTTGAAAAGGTAGGGTTACTGTAAGCTAATTTGGTATTTTCATCCTACAGCCATGACATTGAATAAGATGTACTCGATGTTATTCAACTGCAATCTTATGTTGATACTTGATATGCATAAATGTGTGTGGCATTTTCTATCAGGAAGTTAGCCCTAAAGGGGAATTTGCTTAACCAGCAGATCTGGTCGTTGTAATGCCTTGGCTTGGTGATCAACAGAAGAGGAATTCGCTGTGTGTTTTTATTAATGATGATATTGAACGTTATTGTGTTTGGTCTCCTAACCGGACATGAAGTATTTAATATATTGTGTTTGGTCTCTTATGTGGATATACAGTATTTAATATATTGTGTTTGGTCTCCTATGTGGATATGCAGTATTTAATATATTGTGTTTGGTCTCTTATGTGGATATACAGTATTTCATATATTGTGTTTGGTCTCCTATGTGGATATACAGTATTTAATATATTGTGTTTGGTCTCCTATGTGGATATGCAGTATTTAATATATTGTGTTTGATCTCTTACGTTGATATACAGTATTTCATATATTGTGTTTGGTCTCCTATGTGGTTATACAGTATTTCATATATTGTGTTTGGTCTCTTATGTGGATATACAGTATTTAATTTATTGTGTTTGATCTCTTACGTGGATATACAGTATTTCATATATTGTGTTTGGTCTCCTATGTGGTTATACAGTATTTCATATATTGTGTTTGGTCTCCTATGTGGATATGCAGTATTTAATATATTGTGTTTGATCTCTTACGTGGATATACAGTATTTCATATACTGTGTTTGGTCTCCTATGTGGTTATACAGTATTTAATATATTGTGTTTGGTCTCCTATGTGGATATGCAGTATTTAATATATTGTGTTTGATCTCTTACGTTGATATACAGTATTTCATATATTGTGTTTGGTCTCCTATGTGGTTATACAGTATTTCATATATTGTGTTTGGTCTCCTATGTGGATATGCAGTATTTAATATATTGTGTTTGATCTCTTACGTTGATATACAGTATTTCATATATTGTGTTTGGTCTCCTATGTGGTTATACAGTATTTAATATATTGTGTTTGGTCTCCTATGTGGATATGCAGTATTTAATATATTGTGTTTGATCTCTTACGTGGTTATACAGTATTTCATATATTGTGTTTGGTCTCCTATGTGGATATACAGTATTTAATATATTGTGTTTGGTCTCCTATGTGGTTATACAGTATTTCATTCATAACGTTGATATATTCAATTATAATGAAAGGAATGTTAAAGTTCACAGGTGCAACCAGTGCAAAAGGCTATTATTGTTGTTAATAATATTATTATTATCATTATTGTTATTATTAATATTATCCTCATTATTATTATTGTTATTGTTATTATTAATAGTATTAGTATTATCATTATTGTTATTATTAATATTAATAATATTATCATTATTATTAATATGAATATTATCCTCATTATTATTGTTATTGTTAATAATAATAGTATTATTATTATCATTATTGTTATTATTAATATTAATATTATTATCAATATCATTATTGTTACTATTTATATTATTATTAGCATAATTGTTATTATTAATATTATTATCATTATCATTATTGTTACTATTTATATTATTATTAGCATTAGCATTATTGTTATTATTAATATTATCATTATTGTTATTGTTATTTTTAATATTATTATTATCATTATTATTAATATTATTATTATCATTATTGTTAATAATATTATCCTCATTATCCTCATACGAAGACTTGATGATAATTTTTGGGGGAAAGGGGGTGATAGAAATAGAATCTCATTCTAGAATCTCATTCTAGTTCTATGGATAGAAGTAGAATCTCATTCTAGAATCTCATTCTAGAATCTCATTCTGGCTCTATGGATAGAAATAGAATCTCATTCTAGAATCTCATTCTAGTTCTATGGATAGAAGTAGAATCTCATTCTAGAATCTCATTCTAGAATCTCATTCTGGCTCTATGGATAGAAATAGAATCTCATTCTAGAATCTCATTCTAGTTCTATGGATAGAAATAGAATATCATTCTAGAATCTCATTCTAGTTCTATGGATAGAAGTAGATTCTCATTCTAGTTCTATGGATAGAAGTAGATTCTCATTCTAGAATCTCATTCTAGCTCTATGGATAGAAATAGAATCTCATTCTAGTTCTATGGATAGAAATAGAATATCATTCTAGAATCTCATTCTAGGTCTATGGATATAAATAGAATCTCATTCTAGTTATATGGATATAAGTAATCGAAGTAAACACGTTTTTTTTTTAAACAGAAGCAGCACACAAATATTTGATAATCACACCCAAAAACATTTGACAGTACAAGCACAACTTCTGCACACAAAAGCATATATACAGGCACAAACACACCAAAAAATAGGCACATATCATTACAGCACATTACAGCACAATAACCAGTCACAGATACTGAGCTACATAAGGCTTGAAAACAACAGTCCCTCTGTGCTAAATCGATGCTGAGTTAGGATGTGTCTTAAAACCAAGTGGCACCCTATTCCCTATGTAGTGCACTGCTTTTGACCGAGGGCCTGCATACAGTAGGTGGGAATAACCCTGTTCAAAAAGTAGTGCCCTACATAGGGAATGAGGTGCCATTTGGTTTGTGATGTACAGGTTGCCAGTGTAACACCCATTTGTTAAAAACTGCTAATTTTATACACACAACAAACAAGGCTACTGTATTATCAGATGGGGGGTTGGTGTTGCGGTGAGGGGGTCTTATTATGGGACACACATATCGTGGTGGGAACACCATGGTTCATTACACAAACTGAGTCTGATGCTGCTGGTCTGCTCCGAGGCTGTCGCTGGGTGGTCTCTACAAACATATCAAAAACAAAACAACACAGACAATTATTACAACAAATGATGTCTTTGTGATGGAGATGGTTGACAGGTAGACTAGGATACCTCTACTAGAACAGTGTAGGGGACAGGTAGACTAGGATACCTCTACTATAACAGTGTAGAGGACAGGTAGACTAGGATACCTCTACTAGAACAGTGTAGAGGACAGGTAGACTAGGATACCTCTACTAGAACAGTGTAGAGGGACAGGTAGACTAGGATACCTCTACTAGAACAGTGTAGAGGACAGGTAGACTAGGATACCTCTACTAGAACAGTGTAGAGGACAGGTAGACTAGGATACCTCTACTAGAACAGTGTAGAGGACAGGTAGACTAGGATACCTCTACTAGAACAGTGTAGAGGAAAGGTAGACTAGGATACCTCTACTAGAACAGTGTAGAGGACAGGTAGACTAGGATACCTCTACTAGAACAGTGTAGAGGGACAGGTAGACCAGGATACCTCTACTAGAACAGTGTAGAGGACAGGTAGACTAGGATACCTCTACTAGAACAGTGTAGAGGACAGGTAGACTAGGATACCTCTACTAGAACAGTGTAGAGGGCAGGTAGACTAGGATACCTCTACTAGAACAGTGTAGAGGACAGGTAGACTAGGATACCTCTACTAGAACAGTGTAGAAGGACAGGTAGACTAGGATACCTCTACTAGAACAGTGTAGAGGACAGGTAGACTAGGATACCTCTACTATAACAGTGTAGAGGAAAGGTAGACTAGGATACCTCTACTAGAACAGTGTAGAGGACAGGTAGACTAGGATACCTCTACTAGAACAGTGTATGGCAGCGGGTGGTGGAATGACGGTAAATAAAATGCGCTCTGCTTTTCATCATGGTAAAGGTGTCAGTTTAACCATGTGTTTTTCCATGCTTAGAATCAAGGCAGAAGGCATCAGACAGAGAAGTAGTGTTTGTTTCCAACGGTTGGATTCTTCAGAATGTCAATACTCATGCCCAGATCATGCATGTTGCTGTACAGAGGTTCAGTCAGTAGTTGCCATGCTTTGTTTGGGACATTGTGTCATGCTCCCACAGTCCCAACTCATGGAAGCACTCTTTGACCCCGCACACAAGTACCGTAGGCTATACAACGGACTAGCTATATGCTAACGGAAAAAGTTACAAACATGAATGCATGTTTTGTCTTTTAAATAAAAAAACAGAGTCTAAAACACTGTTGTATACAAAATTTATTTCATGCAATGATATTTTTTATTTATTTACATCTTGTATTTGAATACTTTTCTTTTGCATAATGTAAAATACATGCATGTTCCTTTCCCCCAACATCCCCCAAAACCCCATACTGTACTGTACTGTACTGGAACCTTATATAATTGCATTACGTACGAACATATAGTTCACCTGTATCTCTTTTGACATTTAATCTTCACAAGGGTTTTAACAGTTAACATCAAGCACCACAGCAGAGATATGATCAGACAAAAAGGAAATGGAAAACCTTGCCCAAATAAAGCAGGATATATATTTTATTAGGATTTAATGTGTCTGATAAATAAGTCAACTCAAGACTTGTTAAAGTGCTTTTCCTTTATGTTTTACTGCATAAGTATTGGGGCTGAAAAAAAATACATAAATTCCTACAGATACAGGTGTAAACGATATATCATCATGTCTGCAGACTATGTATCATTATGTATTGTTAAACTGCAAACAGTTCGTATTATCTCACTAGTAAATCTTTTCATTTAACGTTTGGTATATTAAATGAAGTTTGGTATATTAAGTCAAGTGTTACTCTTTTGAAAGTAGGTTCCTATATAAAAATTATTTCCTAAAACCACATAGTAAGTAAACAATACATGAATTTGGGAAAGGCAAAACATGGCAGCTACATGAATTGTTCTGCTATGAGTCTCTTGCTATAGAATAAGCTGCTTCAGAATGTGCATAATAAAAGGGAGAAGAAGCTTTTGAAAGAAAGCAACATGTTTTTCTTACATGTGATACAGTTAGCTTCTCGTTGAACATAATCTCATGCAACACATGCAAATGAAACGAAAGTTTAGTTTCTGTTGACAAACGTATCATCATCACTAGTATTAGAAAAATTGTCACCATTTCCTCATTCTGGAATCATCATCATTCTAGATCTCTTCCTCATTCTAGAATCATCATCATTCTAGATGTCTTCCTCATTCTGGAATCATCATCATTCTAGATCTCTTCCTCATTCTAGAATCATCATCATTCTAGATCTCTTCCTCATTCTAGAATCATCATCATTCTAGATGTCTTCCTCATTCTGGAATCATCATCATTCTAGATCTCTTCCTCATTCTAGAATCATCATCATTCTAGATCTCTTCCTCATTCTGGAATCATCATCATTCTAGATCTCTTCCTCATTCTAGAATCATCATCATTCTAGATCTCTTCCTCATTCTAGAATCATCATCATTCTAGATCTCTTCCTCATTCTAGAATCATCATCATTCTAGATCTCTTCCTCATTCTAGAATCATCATCATTCTAGATCTCTTCCTCATTCTAGAATCATCATCATTCTAGATCTCTTCCTCATTCTAGAATCATCATCATTCTAGATCTCTTCCTCATTCTAGAATCATCATCATTCTAGATCTCTTCCTCATTCTAGAATCATCATCATTATTCTAGATCCCTACTCATTCCAGATTTGACATCTGTACTGCCACTCTCAGAGTTATAAAGTGTTTGTCTCATCATACACATCCTGTATTCAGAACGCCTTCACTTTGCAACAAGGAAATACTTAAATGGGAGATACTCAACAACTTGACTGCGTCCCAAATGGCACCCTATTCCCTATTAAAGTGCACAACATTTGACCAGGGCCCATAGGGTCTCTGGTCTAAAGTAGTGCACTATGTAGGGAATAGGGTGCCAGTAGTGTACTATGTAGGGAATAGGGTGCCAGTAGTGCACTATGTAGGGAATAGGGTGCCAGTAGTGTACTATATAGGGAATAGGGTGCCAGTAGTGTACTATGTAGGGAATAGTGTGCCAGTAGTGTACTATATAGGGAATAGGGTGCCAGTAGTGTACTATATAGGGAATAGGGTGCCAGTAGTGTACTATGTAGGGAATAGGGTGCCAGTAGTGCACTATATAGGGAATAGGGTGCCAGTAGTGTACTATGTAGGGAATAGGGTGCTAGTAGTGCACTATATAGGGAATAGGGTGCTAGTAGTGCACTATATAGGGAATAGGGTGCCAGTAGTGTACTATATATGGAATAGGGTGCCAGTAGTGTACTATGTAGGGAATACGGTGCTAGTAGTGTACTATATAGGGAATAGGGTGCTAGTAGTGCACCATGTAGGGAATAGGGTGCCAGTAGTGTACTATGTAGGGAATAGGATGCCATTTGGGACACCAGAAAACAGCAGGCAGCTGTTTGCTCCCAATAAGTAAAACCACAGCTTCAGCATCATAAACATGTTAAAGCAGGGGTTAAATACATCTTATGAAATTGTCTTTGTTTCACAAGTTTTATTTTAAAAAAGCAGATGAGAAAGTTATTAATATAGAACGGAAAGTAAAAAGTATGAGAAATCAAAAACAACAGAGCAACAGGCAATGATAGAAAGGCAGAACAAATAGACAATCGGGGATAATATCCTGTAGAATCATATATCAGACTAGTATATCATCAATGCTTTACTGGAGCTGCATCTGAACGAGGCAATCCATGCAAAGAGGCCTGTGTGACAATGTACTGAACATGATGAGACTCTCAAGCTAAGACCTTGTCTTGGGAGCATCTGTACCATTATTTCAATTTGGAGACAAATTGGAGACGGGAAAAAAAGAAAAGAAAAAGGAAAGCAAAAAGGAACGCGGGAGTAAGGGCAAGAGTAAAACTAAAGAGAGGGGAGAGCAGTAGAGAGAGGGGAGAGCAGTAGAGAGAGGAGAGAGCAGTAGAGAGAGGGGAGAGCAGTAGAGAGAGGGGAGAGCAGTAGAGAGAGGAGAGAGCAGTAGAGAGAGGGGAGAGCAGTAGAGAGAGGAGAGAGCAGTAGAGAGAGGGGAGAGCAGTAGAGAGAGGAGAGAGCAGTAGAGAGAGGGGAGAGCAGTAGAGAGAGCAGTAGAAAGAGGAGAGAACAGTAGAGAGGAGAGAGCAGTAGAGAGAGGAGAGAGCAGTAGAGAGAGGGGAGAGCAGTAGAGAGAGGGGAGAGCAGTAGAGAGAGGAGAGAACAGTAGAGAGAGGGGAGAGCAGTAGAGAGAGGAGAGAGCAGTAGAGAGAGGGGAGAGCAGTAGAGAGAGGGGAGAGCAGTAGAGAGAGGAGAGAGCAGTAGAGAGAGGAGAGAGCAGTAGAGAGAGGGGAGAGCAGTAGAGCAGTAAACAACCCCTAGAAATCTGAGAGGATTGGAGAGGTGTAACTAAGCAATAATATATGGTGACAACTCCACCTTGCCCTCTGATAGGCTAGGTGGCGCTATCACCATATTGCCTACACCTATTCAATCCTCTCAGATCTCCACAAGTGTCTAGCGGGTAGGCCGGGGCTACCGTTAGGGGGTGATTCCGGACAGGGCCAAAGTGTCCTGGTGAACCATGCTAGAGTTCAGAGAATGGATGGGATGGGGGAGTGAGAGTGCTGGATGAGACAGGATGGACTGCAGGGTAGGGCGGAAACGCAGGAGGACGACACTCCAGAGGCGTCATGGCCGCCCAGGCCACTCACGCTCATGCCAGACATGCTGTTTAGGGCGCTCCAAGGCTTGTCATAACCTTCAGTTGGAAAACAGAGAGTGTTTTGAGTACAGTACAGTGCATAGTGTTTTGAGTACAATGCACTGAAAGTTGAGTACAATGCACTGAAAGTTTTGAGTACAGTACATTGCAGTGTTTTCAGTACAATGCAGTGTTTTCAGTACAGTACAATGCAGTGTTTTCAGTACAATATATTGCAGTGTTTTCAGTACAGTACACTGAAAGTTGAGTACAGTGGACTGAATGTTTGCAATGTTTGCAATGTCAAACACTGCAATGTCACTACTGTACATTGCAGTGTTTTCACTACAGTACACGCCAAAACGTTTCTGAGAATGTGTCTTAATTTCTTTGTATTTCTTACAACCAGTTGATTTCTTGTTTTAGTTTTTCTCCAAACACAAAAGTCAACAGATTTCAGTTAGTCAGTGAGGTCAACGACAGCAATATCGTCCATGCATTGCATGCATGCACAGGGGGGTACTGGAATGGTTTAGAAGAGCAGGACATGTTGACAGACACCTACACCACCTGAGTGGGGAATAATATGTTGGCAGCTACAATATATTGGAGAATATGTTGGCAGCTACAATATATTGGAGAATATGTTGGCAGCTACAATATATTGGAGAATATGTTGGCAGCTACAATATATTGGAGAATATTTTGGCAGATACAGTATATTGGAGAATATGTTGGCAGATACAGTATATTGGAGAATATGTTGGCAGCTACAATATATTGGAGAATATTTTGGCAGATACAGTATATTGGAGAATATGTTGGCAGATACAATATATTGGAGAATATGTTGGCAGCTACAATATATTGGAGAATATGTTGGCAGCTACAATATATTGGAGAATATGTTGGCAGCTACAATATATTGGAGAATATTTTGGCAGATACAGTATATTGGAGAATATGTTGGCAGATACAGTATATTGGAGAATATGTTGGCAGCTACAATATATTGGAGAATATGTTGGCAGCTACAATATATTGGAGAATATGTTGGCAGCTACAATATATTGGAGAATATTTTGGCAGATACAGTATATTGGAGAATATGTTGGCAGATACAATATATTGGAGAATATGTTGGCAGCTACAATATATTGGAGAATATGTTGGCAGCTACAATATATTGGAGAATATGTTGGCAGCTACAATATATTGGAGAATATTTTGGCAGATACAGTATATTGGAGAATATTTTGGCAGATACAGTATATTGGAGAATATGTTGGCAGTCTGATACAGTATATTAGAGAATATTTTGGCAGATACAGTATATTGGAGAATATTTTGGCAGTCTGATACAGTATATTGGAGAATATGTTGGCAGTCTGATACAGTATATTAGAGAATATGTTGGCAGTCTGATACAGTATATTGGAGAATATGTTGGCAGTCTGATACAGTATATTGGAGAATATGTTGGCAGTCTGATACAGTATATTGGAGAATATGTTGGCAGTCTGATACAGTATATTGGAGAATATGTTGGCAGTCTGATACAGTATATTGGAGAATATGTTGGCAGTCTGATACAGTATATTGGAGAATATGTTGGCAGTCTGATACAGTATATTGGAGAATATGTTGGCAGTCTGATACAGTATATTGGAGAATATGTTGGCAGTCTGATACAGTATATTGGAGAACATGTTGGCAGTCTGATACAGTATATTGGAGAATATGTTGGCAGCTACAATATATTAGAGAATATGTTGGCAGTCTGATACAGTATATTGGAGAATATGTTGGCAGTCTGATACAGTATATTGGAGAATATGTTGTCAGTCTGCTACAGTATATTAGAGAATATGTTGGCAGTCTGATACAGTATATTAGAGAATATGTTGGCAGTCTGATACAGTATATTGGAGAATATGTTGGCAGTCTGATACAGTATATTGGAGAATATGTTGTTAGCTACATTATATTAAAGAAAATGTAGGCAGTCTGCCACAGTTTGTTGTAGATATATTTTGGCAGTCTGCTACAGTATATTATGACTCTCCCTGTAGACTTTGGGGTTTCGTCTTGTGGTCTAATTTCACTAGATCTATATTAACTAAAAGCCAAAGCATTAATATCCTCATTTGAGAAACGGAATGGCAACTTGAGGTTTTGCATAAATTATGTATCAATATGGCAATAGGAGATTTGTTAGGTCAATGTTGGATAGGCATGTAATATCAAATATATGCCACAATTTCAGGTTGCCATTACCAAATCAGGTTAAATAAAATATATATATATTTGTCAATATTCAAATCAGTTGGTATTATTTACAATGTTGTTCTTGAGCAACCTTTCCAAAGGACGTCATAACCCTGTACTTCTTTTGTGTTTGCTCCACCATCACCACACTAATTACACCCGTCAGCGAGGGAACGGCTTTTCATAGAGAAGACAAGATATGGTGATTGTGTTTCAGTTTCAGTCAGTGTGAACTATAGGATATTACACAATCCTGTTTCAGTCAGTGTGAACTATAGGATATTACACAATCCTGTTTCAGTCAGTGTGAACTATAGGATATTACACAATCCTGTTTCAGTCAGTGTGAACTATAGGATATTACACAATCCTGTTTCAGTCAGTGTGAACTATAGGATATTACACAATCCTGTTTCAGTCAGTGTGAACTATAGGATATTACACAATCCTGTTTCAGTCAGTGTGAACTATAGGATATTACACAATCCTGTTTCAGTCAGTGTGAACTAAAGGATATTACACAATCCTGTTTCAGTCAGTGTGAACTATAGGATATTACACAATCCTGTTTCAGTCAGTGTGAACTATAGGATATTACACAATCCTGTTTCAGTCAGTGTGAACTATAGGATATTACACAATCCTGTTTCAGTCAGTGTGAACTATAGGATATTACACAATCCTGTTTCAGTCAGTGTGAACTATAGGACATTACACAATCCTGTTTCAGTCCGTGTGAACTATAGGACATTACACAATCCTGTTTCAGTCCGTGTTTAAGAGAGCATGTTGATCTGGAGGTGTGAATGTCAAATGTTAAGATTTTTTTATTTTGCAAAAATGTAAAATGGCTGATTGAAGTGTTGATTGTATACATATAGAGATGTTCTATATGCCTACAACAATTTGCATTCTGGGATCTCCTGAGATATATACAGTGGGGAGAACAAGTATTTGATACACTGCCGATTTTGCAGGTTTTCCTACTTACAAAGCATGTAGAGGTCTGTAATTTTTATCATAGGTACACTTCAACTGTGAGAGACGGAATCTAAAACAAAAATCCAGAAAATCACATTGTATGATTTTTAAGTAATTAATTTGCATTTTATTGCATGACATAAGTATTTGATACATCAGAAAAGCAGAACTTAATATTTGGTACAGAAACCTTTGTTTGCAATTACAGAGATCATATGTTTCCTGTAGTTCTTGACCAGGTTTGCACACACTGCAGCAGGGATTTTGGCCCACTCCTCCATACAGACCTTCTCCAGATCCTTCAGGTTTCGGGGCTGTCGCTGGGCAATATGGACTTTCAGCTCCCTCCAAAGATTTTCTATTGGGTTCAGGTCTGGAGACTGGCTAGGCCACTCCAGGACCTTGAGATGCTTCTTACGGAGCCACTCCTTAGTTGCCCTGGCTGTGTGTTTCGGGTCGTTGTCATGCTGGAAGACCCAGCCACGACCCATCTTCAATGCTCTTACTGAGGGAAGGAGGTTGTTGGCCAAGATCTCGCGATACATGGCCCCATCCATCCTCCCCTCAATACGGTGCAGTCGTCCTGTCCCCTTTGCAGAAAACCATCCCAAAAGAATGATGTTTCCACCTCCATGCTTCACGGTTGGGATGGTGATCTTGGGGTTGTACTCATCCTTCTTCTTCCTCCAAACATGGCGAGTGAAGTTTAGACCAAAAAGCTATATTTTTGTCTCAACAGACCACATGACCTTCTCCCATTCCTCCTCTGGATCATCCAGATGGTCATTGGCAAACTTCAGACGGGCCTGGACATGCGCTGGCTTGAGCAGGGGGACCTTGCGTGCGCTGCAGGATTTTAATCCATGACGGCGTAGTGTGTTACTAATGGTTTTCTTTGAGACTGTAGTCCCAGCTCTCTTCAGGTCATTGACCAGGTCCTGCCGTGTAGTTCTGGCTGATCCCTCACCTTCCTCATGATCATTGATGCCCCACGAGGTGAGATCTTGCATGGAGCCCCAGACCGAGGGTGATTGACCATCATCTTGAACTTCTTCCATTTTCTAATAATTGCGCCAACAGTTGTTGCCTTCTCACCAAGCTGCTTGCCTATTGTCCTGTAGCCCATCCCAGCCTTGTGCAGGTTTACAATTTTATCCCTGATGTCCTTACACAGCTCTCTGGTCTTGGCCATTGTGGAGAGGTTGGAGTCTGTTTGATTGAGGTTGTGGACAGGTGTCTTTTATACAGGTAACGAGTTCAAACAGGTGCAGTTAATACAGGTAATGAGTGGAGAACAGGAGGGCTTCTTAAAGAAAAACTAACAGGTCTGTGAGAGCCGGAATTCTTACTGGTTGGTAGGTGATCAAATACTTATGTCATGCAATAAAATGCAAATTAATTACTTAAAAATCATACAATGTGATTTTCTGGATTTTTGTTTTAGATTCCGTCTCTCACAGTTGAAGTGTACCTATGATAAAAATTACAGACCTCTACATGCTTTGTAAGTAGGAAAACCTGCAAAATCGGCAGTGTATCAAATACTTGTTCTCCCCACTGTATATATATACACCGCAAGTATATACTGTATAACGTTACCCTCTTTTTTTCATAAAAGCCTTTCCACCAAGATAGTTGGGCTCTCGTCATCGTAGCTGCAACTCAACCTCCACAAGGATCACTTTCAAATACAAGTGGTGGGCTTTATTCTATCCAATGGCAGGATGCTAAGACTCCCTGTGCGCATTAAACCCACCATTAAACCTTCAGGCCTGCCTAAGGGAATGTTACCGTCTGACTTGATGTATTATGTATCTCATTAACAAAAGGCCGAGGATCCTTGGAATGTGTCTGATTACGTGTTAAAATACTGAATACTGCGAACCGCACCTCCAAACGGCACCCTATTCCCTTTAATCGTGTACTTGTTTTGATCAGGGGCTCTGGTTAAAAGTAGTGCACTATATAGGGAATAGGGCTCTGGTTAAAAGTAGTGCACTATTAGGGAATAGGGCTCTGGTTAAAAGTAGTGCACTATATAGGGAATAGGGCTCTGGTCAAAAGTAGTGCACTATATAGGGAATAGGGCTCTGGTCTAAAGTAGTGCACTATATAGGGAATAGGGCTCTGGTCAAAAGTAGTGCACTATATAGGGAATAGGGCTCTGGTCTAAAGTAGTGCACTATTGTCACGTTCTGACCTTAGTTCCTTTTTTTATGTCTTTATTTTAGTTTGGTCAGGGCGTGAGTTGGGGTGGGCATTCTATGTTTTGTAGTCTAGGTTTTGTATTTCTGTGTTTGGCCTGGTATGGTTCTCAATCAGAGGCAGCTGTCGATCGTTGTCTCTGATTGAGAATCATACTTAGGTAGCCTGTTTTCCCACTATGGGTTGTGGGTAGTTGTTTCCAGTTTTTGTGATTGTTTCACCATTCAGGACTGTTTCGGTTTTTCGTTGTCATTCACTTTGTTATTTTTGTATTTTGTCGTGTTCAGTTATATTAAAGTATCATGGACACTTAGCACGCTGCGTATTGGTCCGATCCTTCATACTCCTCGTCTGAAGAGGAGGAAAATCGTTACAACTATAAATAGGGAATAGGGTGCCGTTTGGTACACGGTCCTTGTCCCTTTGCACCACCTCAATCCGATGGTCTCATGGGCTATTGAATAATTCCCAGTAATGTCCTGCCCATCGGTATTATTAGAAGTCCATGACTTTCGCAAAACATATATATTTTTTTACGCTTAAGTGTGTGTACATTACTGTATTTAAGTTTCATTTACAGAGACTTTGAAAAAAAAAAAATGTCGGTCGAAATGAAGAGAAAACCTTTGTAAAGTGACTGCTATCTATTGTTAGGAGTGAGTCATCTAACCAGAATGGAGAATAGCTGGAACAATTTACAAAACTCATTACAATTGAATGTTGCGGGTGCTGCTCTGGGAGTTTAAAGAGTTGGTTGACGACCAAGGGTCTGAGGACCTCGTGGCTGAGGAATGTAACTGCTTTTCTTACATTTTGTTGTGTTCTGTATTTTGATTGTTGTTTTGTTTCACATTGTATTTTGATTGTTGTTTTGTTTCACATTGTATTTTGATTGTTGTTTTGTTTCACATTGTATTTTGATTGTTGTTTTGTTTCACAATTGTATTTTGATTGTTGTTTTGTTTCACATTGTATTTTGATTGTTGTTTTGTTTCACATTGTATTTCGATTGTTGTTTTGTTTCACATTGTATTTCGATTGTTGTTTTGTTTCACATTGTATGTTGATTGTTGTTTTGTTTCACATTGTATTCGATTATTCTATTACTGTGATCAGGGAACCCTTGAGAATGAGACCCTGGGTTTTCCCAGAATGCAGGGGGGTGTGTGTGTGTGTGTGTGTGTGTGTGTGTGTGTGTGTGTGTGTGTGTGTGTGTGGATATGGGTGTAGGGCTAGGCAATATCACCAAAACATAACATCCCAATATTCTTCTCAGTATGGTGGTATTTTATGTTCCAGAATAATACAAGTTTGCAATATGTTTTATGAATAGTGCATGTGCCTTATATGGTAACATATAAGTATTTTTTTATGTCTTTTACATGCGGATGGTTTTCTACTCAACCAAACTAGGACAAAGCTGACACTTTTCATTGAAATTAGCACTTTATCAAAAATATCGTTATAGATGGTTTTGTAAAAAATCCATCCCGGTATGTGGATCCTTTCAGGTATACCAGTATTCACAATATATCGCCAAGCCCTATGTGTGTGTGTGTGTGTGTGTGTGTGTGTGTGTGTGTGTGTGTGTGTGTGTGTGTGTGTGTGTGTGTGTGTGTGTGTGTGTGTGTGTGTGTGTGTGTGTGTGTGTGTGTGTGTGTGTGTGTGTGTGTGTGTGTGTGTGTGTGTGTGTGTGTGTGTGTGTGTGTGTGTGTGTGTGTGTGTGTGTGTGCGTGTGTGTGTACACATGCGTGTGCGTCTGTCTGTGTGTCAGGTTAGCGGTTTTCGTCATGAATGTTGTTCTGGAAGCAGCTCTGCAGAATCACTAGCTAGTACAGCCACAAAGTCATGAAATCAGATTTTAAGCCTAATGCATAACCCTAACCTCAAAGGGGAAAATTCAACTTCATATTCATTATCTCCAGCATCACTCCAACATATGTCAAAATGTTTATGTTTCTTTGTTTTGTAGTCAAAAAGATAGAGGAAGATGTTATTTCCAATGACATTCATCTGTGTGCATCATGTTATTTTAACCAATTATGAGGAGGCATTGCCTACTAATTGGTTGTGATGTCATTGGAAACACTATTATTTACTACAAAACTTAGAAATGTGCCATTTTCACATTAGTTGATGTTGGGATGGTGCTGGAGATGAATGAATCTGATTTATTTTAACCAAAATGCACATTTTTATTTTCATTTTTTAAACAATTTAGCCAATTTTAACTTTGCAGCTGGTCTATCTAAGTGGAAATCGCTCAGTTCTGGCTCCAGGACTCGTGACAATAAAGGTCAACCTGCATCTGTGTGTGTTGGGCCACGAGTTGACGTTGTGTTTGTGGTTGTGAATAATCAAGTCGTAGGGAATGCAACACGTTTGATAGTGGCCTGTGTTTGGCTGTTACAGTACGTAACTCTCCTCCCTCCTCCCCCTGTGTGGTTGGGCTGTGTTTGGCTGTTACTGTAGGTGTACGTACCCCTCCTGACTCTACCCCCTGTGTGGTTGGGTCGTTCTGCAGCTGTGGTGACGAGACAACAAGGCCGTTCTCTCTCACTGGGGCTGAAGATCTCCTCTGGCGAGATGGCCTGGTCTATATGAGGACAGTCCTCATTGGCTAGAGCTGCGTTGGCCGCCTCCCCATTCAGCTTGGAATCTTCAGACAGACACACAGGAGATTCCATAGAAATATAATTAGAACTGGAGATTCGAATAGAAACAGAAATAGAATTAGAACAGGGTATTCCATAGAAATAGCACTAGAACTGGAGAATTCATGGAAATATAATTAGAACAGGAGATTCCATAGAAATATAAATAGAATTAGAAAAGAAGATTCCATAGAAATATAATTAGAACAGGGGATTCCATAGAAATAGAACTAGAACTGGAGAATCCATGGAAATATAATCAGAACAGGAGATCCCATAGAAATATAATTAGAACAGGGGATTCCATAGAAATAGAACTAGAACTGGAGAATCCATGGAAATATAATCAGAACAGGAGATCCCATAGAAATAGAATTAGAACAGGGGATTCCATAGAAATAGAACTAGAACTGGAGAATCCATGGAAATATAATCAGAACAGGAGATCCCATAGAAATAGAATTAGAACAGGGGATTCCATAGAAATAGAAATAGAACTGGAGAATCCATGGAAATATAATCAGAACAGGAGATCCCATAGAAATAGAATTAGAACAGGGGATTCCATAGAAATAGAACTAGAACTGGAGAATCCATGGAAATATAATCAGAACAGGAGATTCCATGGAAACAGAATTAGAACAGGAGATTCCATGGAAATAGAATCAGATCAGGAGATTCCATGGAAACAGAATTAGAACAGGAGATTCCATGGAAACAGAATTAGAACAGGAGATTCCATGGAAACAGAATTAGAACAGGAGATTCCATGGAAACAGAATTAGAACAGGAGATTCCATGGAAACAGAATTAGAACAGGAGATTCCATGGAAACAGAATTAGAACAGGAGATTCCATGGAAACAGAATTAGAACAGGAGATTCCATGGAAACAGAATTAGAACAGGAGATTCCATGGAAACAGAATTAGAACAGGAGATTCCATGGAAACAGAATTAGAACAGGAGATTCCATGGAAATAGAATTAGATCAGGAGGTTCCATGGAAATAGAATTAGAACAGGAGATTCCATGGAAACAGAATTAGAACAGGAGATTCCATGGAAACAGAATTAGAACAGGAGAATCCATGGAAACAGAATTAGAACAGGAGAATCCATGGAAATAGAATTAGAACAGGAGAATCCATGGAAACAGAATTAGAACACCTAGAAGAACATTATAAAATATATCTGGGAGATACAGAAAACAGAATCAAACACTGATCAAATAAAGCATTTTAGGAAATGCTGCTTGTCCAACTGCCAAACAAAAGACTAGAGTCGATGAATGCAACAAGTAGAGATATGGGCATCCAATTCAATTCAATACAACGTTATGTATTCCCTTGGAAGCTAACCTCCAATTGATGCTGATATCTAGCTAAAGTTAATCATATGTGGTTTAGAAACAAACCACTATATTGCCAGTTTAATTATCCCACTTTGAAAATCTTATAAAATGGGGTACAAAAGCTTTGTCAAGTGCTACATTCTGTACTGCACATATCCTAGCATGCTATCATATCCTAGCATGCTATCATATCCTAGCATGCTATCATATCCTAGCATGCTTCAAATCAAATATTACTGACTCAATCAATTATAATAGCACTGACTTGGACAGTCAACAGTAGGATTTGAAGCATGCTGCATTAGGATATTACAGTGTGAACAGTAGTATTAGTGCGTGATGGTGCATGGACTCAGATGGTTAGTGGGTGTATGGATGGTATTTTAGTATGGTACGTGGGATGGTGTCAATGTGAAAAAAACATGTTAGCCTAAAACATCAACCCACTTGACAATTAGTACCCTAGTACCTCACTAGCATCCTAGTACCTCACTAGCATCCTAGTACCTCAGTAGCAGCCTAGTACCTCAGTAGCATCCTAGTACCTCAGTAGCAGCCTAGTACCTCACTAGCATCCTAGTACCTCACTAGCATCCTAGTACCTCACTAGCATCCTAGTACCTCAGTAGCATCCTCAGTAGCAGCCTAGTACCTCAGTAGCAGCCTAGTACCTCAGTAGCATCCTAGTACCTCAGTAGCAGCCTAGTACCTCAGTAGTAGCCTAGTACCTCAGTAGCATCCTAGTACCTCAGTAGCAGCCTAGTACCTCAGTAGCAGCCTAGTACCTCAGTAGCAGCCTAGTACCTCAGTAGCATCCTAGTACCTCAGTAGCAGCCTAGTACCTCAGTAGCAGCCTAGTACCTCAGTTGCAGCCTAGTACCTCAGTAGCAGCCTAGTACCTCAGTAGCAGCCTAGTACCTCAGTAGCATCCTAGTACCTCAGTAGTACCCTTGTACCTCAGTAGCATCCTAGTACCTCAGTAGCAGCCTAGTACCTCATTAGAAACCTAGTACCTCAGTAGCATCCTAGTACCTCAGTAGCATCCTAGTACCACAATAGCACCCTAGTACCTCAGTAGCAGCCTAGTACCTCACTAGCAGCCTAGTACCTCACTAGCATCCTAGTACCTCAGTAGCACCCTAGTACCTCACTAGCATCCTAGTACCTCACTAGCATCCTAGTACCTCACTAGCATCCTAGTACCTCAGTAGAAGCCTAGTACCTCAGTAGAAGCCTAGTACCTCAGTAGAAGCCTAGTACCTCACTAGCATCCTAGTACCTCACTAGCAGCCTAGTACCTCACTAGCAGCCTAGTACCTCACTAGCAGCCTAGTACCTCAGTAGCAGCCTAGTACCACAGTAGCAGCCTAGTACCACAGTAGCACCTGTGAGTGTAATCAATGATCAGTACTAATGTATCATATAGGTGCTAAGTATAGTGTCCAGTACATTTTTCAACAACACCTCTAACACAGGGCTGCCCAACCCTGTTCCTGGAGATACACTCCTGTAGCTTTTTAGGAACAAGGTTGGAGTTAAAACCTACAGGAGGGTAGTTCTCCAGGAACAGGGTTGGAGTTAAAACCTACAGGAGGGTATCTCTCCAGGACAGGGTTGGAGTTAAAACCTACAGGAGGGTCCTCTCCAGGAACAGGGTTGGAGTTAAACCTACAGGAGGGTATCTCTCCAGGAACAGGGTTGGAGTGAAAACCTACAGGAGGGTATCTCTCCAGGAACAGGGTTGGAGTGAAAACCTACAGGAGGGTATCTCCAGGACCAGGGTTGGAGTTAAACCTACAGGAGGGTATCTCTCCAGGAACAGGGTTGGAGTTAAAACCTACAGGACGGTATCTCTCCAGGAACAGGGTTGGAGTTAAAACCTACAGGACGGTATCTCTCCAGGAACAGGGTTGGAGTTAAAACCTACAGGAGGGTATCTCTCCAGGAACAGGGTTGGAGTGAAAACCTACAGGAGGGTATCTCTCCAGGAACAGGGTTGGAGTTAAAACCTACAGGACGGTATCTCTCCAGGAACAGGGTTGGAGTTAAAACCTACAGGAGGGTATCTCTCCAGGAACAGGGTTGGAGTTAAAACCTACAGGAGGGTTTCTCTCCAGGAACAGGGTTGGAGTTAAAACCCACAGGAGGGTTTCTCTCCAGGAACAGGGTTGGAGTTAAAACCCACAGGAGGGTATCTCCAGGAACAGGGTTGGAGTTAAAACCTACAGGAGGGTATCTCTCCAGGAACAGGGTTGGAGTTAAAACCTACAGGAGGGTATCTCTCCAGGAACAGGGTTGGAGTTAAACCTACAGGAGGGTATCTCCAGGAGTTAAAACCTACAGGAGGGTATCTCTTCAGGAACAGGGTTTGAGTTAAAACCTACAGGAGGGTATCTCTCCAGGAACAGGGTTGGAGTTAAAACCTACAGGAGGGTATCTCTCCAGGAACAGGGTTGGAGTTAAAACCTACAGGAGGGTTTCTCTCCAGGAACAGGGTTGGAGTTAAAACCCACAGGAGGGTATCTCTCCAGGAACAGGGTTGGAGTTAAAACCCACAGGAGGGTATCTCTCCAGGAACAGGGTTGGAGTTAAAACCTACAGGAGGGTATCTCTCCAGGAACAGGGTTGGAGTTAAACCTACAGGAGGGTATCTCTCCAGGAACAGGGTTGGAGTTAAACCTACAGGAGGGTATCTCTTCAGGAACAGGGTTTGAGTTAAAACCTACAGGAGGGTATCTCTCCAGGAACAGGGTTGGGTATCTCTCCAGGAACAGGGTTGGAGTTAAACCCACAGGACGGTATCTCTCCAGGAACAGGGTTGGGTATCTCTCCAGGAACAGGGTTGGAGTTAAACCTACAGGACGGTATCTCTCCAGGACCAGGGTTGGGTATCTCTCCAGGACCAGGGTTGGGTATCTCTCCAGGACCAGGGTTGGGTATCTCTCCAGGACCAGGGTTGGGTATCTCTCCAGGAACAGGGTTGGGTATCTCTCCAGGAACAGGGTTGGGTATCTCTCCAGGAACAGGGTTGGGTAGCCTGCTCTCCTTTGTAATAGCGCTGTAATTTCTACAGTAACAACATTGTTGTTATTGATTCCAAATTATTACATGGTAACAATCATTAACTTTGTACCAGAATCCCTTACATATCTTTACATTTAACCAGGTAAATTGACTGAGAACACAATCTCATTTACAGCAACGACCTGGGGTATAGTTAGAGGGGAGAGGAGGAGGGATGAATGAGCCAATTGTAAGGGGGGGATGATTAGGTGACTGTGATGGTATGAGGGCCAGGTTGGGAATTTAGCCAGGACACCAGGGTTAACACCCCTACTGTTACGATAAGTACCATGGGATCTTTAGTGACCACAGAGTGCCAGGACACCTGTTTAACGTCCCCAATCACTGCCCTGGGGCATTGGGATATTTTTTTAGACCAGAGAAAAGGGTGCCTCCTACTGGCCCTCCAACACCACTTCCAGCAGCATCTGGTCTCCCATCCAGGGACCGACCAGGACCAACCCTGCTTAGCTTCAGAAGCACGCCAGCAGTGGGATGCAGGGTGGTATGCTGCTGATCAATTTACCTTGATATAAGGCTTAATAATAATCATCATCATCACACGTGACAGATCTATAGTTGTGTGTGTGACACTGATGCAGACGCCAGACAGGATGTGTGAGTTCTAGGAAGGGTGTGAGTTATAGGAAGGGGGTGAGTTCTAGGAAGGGTGTGAGTTCTAGGAAGGGTGTGCGTTCTAGGAAGGGTGTGAGTTCTAGGAAGGGTGTGCGTTCTAGGAAGGGTGTGAGTTCTAGGACGGGTGTGCGTTCTAGGAAGGGTGTGAGTTCTAGGAAGGGTGTGAGTTCTAGGAAGGGTGTGAATTCTAGGAAGGGTGTGAGTTCTAGGAAGGGTGTGAGTTATAGGAAGGGTGTGAATTCTAGGAAGGGTGTGCGTTCTAGGAAGGGTGAGTTCTAGGAAGGGTGTGAGTTCTAGGAAGGGTGTGAGTTCTAGGAAGGGTGTGAGTTCTAGGAAGGCGGCACTGAGTCATGGGCTACATCCTAAATGGTACCATATTCCCTACATAGTGCACTGATTCTGACCAGGGCCAATTAGACTATAGGGAACAGGATACTATTAGGGCCGTGGTATTGAGAACTGGTGCATTACTCATGGTCATACTCTCTATCTCCCTCTTTTACTCCCTTTCTCAGAGTCTCAATCTGTTAGTCATACAGCTTATTGATCCTTGAATGAGAGATTAATTTGTTTAAATCGGATGTGGCTGAGTCACCTGATTGAGACAGGAGAGGGAGGGCGTCTACAGACAAACAGTGAGACAGCAGAACGATGATGGGAAGTTGCAGGAGACGTGAGAACAGAGAAGAGAGGAAGAGGACAGAGAAGAGAAGAAGAGGACAGAGAAGAGAGTTGAGAACAGAGAAGACTGTCCTCCTTTAGTTTACAGTTTAGAAAGACATCTATCATGGTGGTCTATAATACAGACTGTCAGTCTATAGACATCTATCATGGTGGTCTATAATACAGACTGTCAGTCTATAGACATCTATCATGGTGGTTTATAATACAGACTGTCAGCCTATAGACATCTATCATGGTGGTCTATAATACAGACTGTCAGTCTATAGACATCTATCATGGTGGTCTATAATACAGACTGTCAGTCTATAGACTTCTATCATGGTGGTCTATAATACAGACTGTCAGTCTATAGACTTCTATCATGGTGGTCTATAATACAGACTGTCAGTCTATAGACTTCTATCATGGTGGTCTATAATACAGACTGTCAGTCTATAGACATCTATCATGGTGGTCTATAATACAGACTGTCAGTCTATAGACATCTATCATGGTGGTCTATAATACAGACTGTCAGTCTATAGACATCTATCATGGTGGTCTATAATACAGACTGTCAGTCTATAGACTTCTATCATGGTGGTCTATAATACAGACTGTCAGTCTATAGACATCTATCGTGGTGGTCTATAATACAGACTGTCAGTCTATAGACTTCTATCATGGTGGTCTATAATACAGACTGTCAGTCTATAGACTTCTATCATGGTGGTCTATAATACAGACTGTCAGTCTATAGACATCTATCATGGTGGTCTATAATACAGACTGTCAGTCTATAGACTTCTATCATGGTGGTCTATAATACAGACTGTCAGTCTATAGACATCTATCATGGTGGTCTATAATACAGACTGTCAGTCTATAGACATCTATCATGGTGGTCTATAATACAGACTGTCAGTCTATAGACTTCTATCATGGTGGTCTATAATACAGACTGTCAGTCTATAGACATCTATCATGGTGGTCTATAATACAGACTGTCAGTCTATAGACATCTATCATGGTGGTCTATAATACAGACTGTCAGTTTATAGACTTCTATCATGGTGGTCTATAATACAGACTGTCAGTCTATAGACTTCTATCATGGTGGTCTATAATACAGACTGTCAACCTATAGACTTCTATCATGGTGGTCTATAATACAGACTGTCAGCCAAATATACATCTATCATGGTGGTCTATAATACAGACTGTCAGTCTATAGACATCTATCATGATGGTCTATAAGACAGACTGTCAGTCTATAGACTTCTATCATGGTGGTCTATAATACAGACTGTCAACCTATAGACTTCTATCATGGTGGTCTATAATACAGACTGTCAGCCAAATATACATCTATCATGGTGGTCTATAATACAGACTGTCAGTCTATAGACATCTATCATGATGGTCTATAAGACAGACTGTCAGTCTATAGACATCTATCATGGTGGTCTATAATACAGACTGTCAGTCTATAGACTTCTATCATGGTGGTTTATAATACAGACTGTCAGCCTATAGACATCTATCATGGTGGTCTATAATACAGACTGTCAGTCTATAGACTTCTATCATGGTTTCTTACCTGCAAATTTTACTTCAAAGACGTCGTCGTGTGTCAGAGCCATGTTTTGAGCCAGAGCCAAAACGGGGTGGACTAAGTTCGGGCTTTCAGGAAGGAGCGGTGCTTTGTGGGGCGTTGGAGGAGAGTTGATGCTGGACTTACAGTAGTTGGGTGATCCTGGTTGGGGCGCTCGGGGTATATGCTTGTTCTTCTTCTTTGGTAGCTTCTGTTTAGCCATGGCCAGGGAGTAATACATTCCAAAGTTGTTGACGATCACGGGGACGGGCATGGCGATGGTCAGTACACCCGACAGGGCGCACAGCGCTCCGACAAGCATACCCGACCACGTCTGGGGGTACATGTCGCCGTAGCCAAGGGTCGTCATGGTAACAACGGCCCACCAGAATCCAATGGGGATGTTCTTGAAGTGCGTGTGATCGCTGGCGCGCGGGTCGGTCGGGTCCGCTCCCATCCGTTCGGCGTAGTAGATCATCGTGGCGAAGATGAGAACTCCGAGGGCGAGGAAGATGATGAGGAGGAGGAACTCATTGGTGCTAGCCCGTAACGTGTGACCCAGAACCCTCAGGCCTACGAAGTGACGGGTCAGCTTGAAGATACGCAGGATCCTGACAAACCTCACCACCCTCAGGAAGCCCAGAACATCCTTAGCCGCTTTAGACGACAGTCCGCTCAGCCCCACCTCCAGGTAGAACGGTAAGATCGCCACGAAGTCGATAACGTTCAGAGCTTTCTTCATGAACTCCATCTTGTCCGGACAGAATATGACTCGCATCATGAACTCGAAGGTAAACCAGACCACGCAGACGCCCTCGATATAGGTGAGATAGACCACCGTCTCCGTTTCCTGGTACACATGCTCCACCGTCACGTTGTCCACCAGCTCCAGCTCGGTGCGGTTCACGATGGGGTTGAAGAACTCGTGGGTCTCCAGACAGAAGGTGGAGATGGACACGAGGATGAAGAACAGAGAGGCCAGGGCTATCCACTGTGGAGGAGGGAGAAAAGGGAGGAATGGAAAGAGAGAGAACGAGGGAAAGAGAGATTATTATTTGAAGGTTCTGACATAAGTACTTCATAACACATAATACAATTATAAGCAGTACAGAGATGTACAGAAGATGGAGATGGACACCAGAGGGAGAGGGGAGGAGAGAGAAAAAAGGGAGGGGAGGAGAGGAAAGAGACTCTCTCTCTCTCCTCTCCTTTCTCTCTCCCCCCTGCATTACAACACTGATGTGGACTGGACAGACTGTATTACAGGGGAGGAGAGAGAAAGGGGAGGGGAGGAGAAAGAGAGACAGACATTTTTATTTGGACTTGTAAAAACAACATACTCTTGTATATCATGTATTGATTGACATTGGTACAACAGGAAGGCTGTAATACAGTCTGTCCAGTCCACATCAATGTAACAACAGGACGGTTATAACAGTCTATCCAGTCCACATCTATGTAACAGGAAGGTTATAACAGTCTGTCCAGTCCACATCAGTATAACAGGAAGGTTATAACAGGCTGTCCAGTCTCTCTTGTTACAGAGCCTACATCCCAAATGGCACCCTATTCCCTATATAGTGCACTACTTTAGACCAGGGCCCTATTCCCTATATAGTGCACTAATTTAGACCAGAGCCCATCAGAGAGAGAGAGAGAGAGAGAGAGAGAGAGAGAGAGATAGAAAAATGTCCCCTTTTGGGATTAATAAAGTACTATTTTATATTGAGAGAGAGGAGAGAGAGAGAGGAGGATAGACTGAGGGAGAGAGAGAGAAAATGTGCTTTATTAATCCCAAAAGGGAACTATTGTATATTGAGAGAGAAAGAGAGAGATGAAAAATCGAATCAAATTGTATTCGTCACATGCTTAAAACAACAGGTGTTAGGGTTACCCTAACCCCAATCTAGGGAAAGGGGGGATACCTAGTCAGTTGTACAACGGAATGCATTCAACTGAAATGTGACTTTCGCATTTAACCAAAACCCTCTGAATCAGATAGGGTTGACTTCGGGGATTCGATTCAGCAACATTTCGGTTACTGGTCCAACGCTCCTACCCGCCAGGCTACCTACACCTCCATTAGGATGATAGATGTAATCTACTCCTCCATTAGGATGATAGATGTAATCTACTCCTCCATTAGGATGATAGATGATAGATGTAATCTACTCCTCCATTAGGATGATAGATGATAGATGTAATCTACTCCTCCATTAGGATGATAGATGATAGATGTAATCTACACCTCCATTAGGATGATAGATGTAATCTACTCCTCCATTAGGATGATAGATGTAATCTACTCCTCCATTAGGATGATAGATGTAATCTACTCCTCCATTAGGATGATAGATGTAATCTACACCTCCATTAGGATGATAGATGTAATCTACTCCTCCATTAGGATGATAGATGTAATCTACTCCTCCATTAGGATGATAGATGATAGATGTAATCTACTCCTCCATTAGGATGATAGATGTAATCTACTCCTCCATTAGGATGATAGATGATAGATGTAATCTACTCCTCCATTAGGATGATAGATGTAATCTACTCCTCCATTAGGATGATAGATGATAGATGTAATCTACTCCTCCATTAGGATGATAGATGATAGATGTAATCTACTCCTCCATTAGGATGATAGATGTAATCTACTCCTCCATTAGGATGATAGATGTAATCTACTCCTCCATTAGGATGATAGATGATAGATGTAATCTACACCTCCATTAGGATGATAGATGTAATCTACTCCTCCATTAGGATGATAGATGTAATCTACTCCTCCATTAGGATGATAGATGATAGATGTAATCTACTCCTCCATTAGGATGATAGATGTAATCTACTCCTCCATTAGGATGATAGATGATAGATGTAATCTACTCCTCCATTAGGATGATAGATGTAATATACTCCTCCATTAGGATGATAGATGTAATATACTCCTCCATTAGGATGATAGATGTAATCTACACCTCCATTAGGATGATAGATGTAATCTACTCCTCCATTAGGATGATAGATGTAATCTACTCCTCCATTAGGATGATAGATGTAATCTACACCTCCATTAGGATGATAGATGTAATATACTCCTCCATTAGGATGATAGATGATAGATGTAATCTACTCCTCCATTAGGATGAGAGATGTAATCTACTCCTCCATTAGGATGATAGATGTAATCTACTCCTCCATTAGGATGATAGATGTAATCTACACCTCCATTAGGATGATAGATGTAATCTACACCTCCATTAGGATGATAGATGTAATCTACTCCTCCATTAGGATGATAGATGTAATCTACACCTCCATTAGGATGATAGATGTAATATACTCCTCCATTAGGATGATAGATGATAGATGTAATCTACTCCTCCATTAGGATGAGAGATGTAATCTACTCCTCCATTAGGATGATAGATGTAATCTACTCCTCCATTAGGATGATAGATGTAATCTACTCCTCCATTAGGATGATAGATGTAATCTACTCCTCCATTAGGATGATATATGTAATCTACTCCTCCATTAGGATGATAGATGTAATCTACACCTCCATTAGGATGATAGATGTAATATACTCCTCCATTAGGATGATAGATGATAGATGTAATCTACTCCTCCATTAGGATGAGAGATGTAATCTACTCCTCCATTAGGATGATAGATGTAATCTACTCCTCCATTAGGATGATAGATGTAATCTACTCCTCCATTAGGATGATAGATGTAATCTACTCCTCCATTAGGATGATAGATGTAATCTACTCCTCCATTAGGATGATAGATGTAATCTACTCCTCCATTAGGATGATAGATGTAATCTACTCCTCCATTAGGATGATAGATGTAATCTACACCTCCATTAGGATGACAGATGTAATCTACTTCTCCATTAGGATGATAGATGTAATCTACTCCTCCATTAGGATGATAGATGTAATCTACACCTCCATTAGGATGATAGATGTAATCTACTCCTCCATTAGGATGATAGATGTAATCTACACCTCCATTAGGATGATATATGTAATCTACTCCTCCATTAGGATGATAGATGTAATCTACTCCTCCATTAGGATGATATATGTAATCTACACCTCCATTAGGATGACAGATGTAATCTACTTCTCCATTAGGATGATAGATGTAATCTACTCCTCCATTAGGATGATAGATGTAATCTACTCCTCCATTAGGATGATAGATGTAATCTACTCCTCCATTAGGATGATAGATGTAATCTACTCCTCCATTAGGATGATAGATGTAATCTACACCTCCATTAGGATGATAGATGATAGATGTAATCTACACCTCCATTAGGATGATAGATGTAATATACTCCTCCATTAGGATGATAGATGTAATCTACACCTCCATTAGGATGATATATGTAATCTACTCCTCCATTAGGATGATAGATGTAATCTACTCCTCCATTAGGATGATATATGTAATCTACACCTCCATTAGGATGACAGATGTAATCTACTTCTCCATTAGGATGATAGATGTAATCTACTCCTCCATTAGGATGATAGATGTAATCTACTCCTCCATTAGGATGATAGATGTAATCTACTCCTCCATTAGGATGATAGATGTAATCTACTCCTCCATTAGGATGATAGATGTAATCTACACCTCCATTAGGATGATAGATGATAGATGTAATCTACACCTCCATTAGGATGATAGATGATAGATGTAATCTACACCTCCATTAGGATGATAGATGATAGATGTAATCTACACCTCCATTAGGATGATAGATGTAATCTACACCTCCATTAGGATGATAGATGTAATCTACTCCTCCATTAGGATGACAGATGTAATCTACTTCTCCATTAGGATGATAGATGTAATCTACTCCTCCATTAGGATGATAGATGTAATCTACTCCTCCATTAGGATGACAGATGTAATCTACACCTCCATTAGGATGATAGATGTAATCTACTCCTCCATTAGGATGATAGATGTAATCTACTCCTCCATTAGGATGATAGATGTAATCTACTCCTCCATTAGGATGATAGATGTAATCTACACCTCCATTAGGATGATAGATGTAATCTACTCCTCCATTAGGATGATAGATGCAATCTACTCCTCCATTAGGATGATAGATGTAATCTACACCTCCATTAGGATGATAGATGTAATCTACTCCTCCATTAGGATGATAGATGTAATCTACACCTCCATTAGGATGATAGATGATAGATGTAATCTACTCCTCCATTAGGATGATAGATGTAATATACTCCTCCATTAGGATGATAGATGTAATCTACACCTCCATTAGGATGATAGATGTAATCTACTCCTCCATTAGGATGATAGATGTAATCTACTCCTCCATTAGGATGATAGATGTAATCTACTCCTCCATTAGGATGATAGATGTAATCTACTCCTCCATTAGGATGATAGATGTAATCTACACCTCCATTAGGATGATAGATGTAATCTACACTTCCATTAGGATGATAGATGTAATCTAATCCTCCATTAGGATGATAGATGTAATCTACACCTCCATTAGGATGATAGATGATAGATGTAATCTACTCCTCCATTAGGATGATAGATGTAATCTACTCCTCCATTAGGATGATAGATGTAATCTACACCTCCATTAGGATGATAGATGTAATCTACTCCTCCATTAGGATGATAGATGTAATCTACTCCTCCATTAGGATGATAGATGTAATCTACTCCTCCATTAGGATGATAGATGTAATCTACTCCTCCATTAGGATGATAGATGTAATCTACACCTCCATTAGGATGATAGATGTAATCTACTCCTCCTTTAGGATGATAGATGATAGATGTAATCTACTCCTCCATTAGGATGACAGATGTAATCTACACCTCCATTAGGATGATATATGTAATCTACACCTCCATTAGGATGATAGATGATAGATGTAATCTACTCCTCCATTAGGATGATAGATGTAATCTACACCTCCATTAGGATGATAGATGTAATCTACTCCTCCATTAGGATGATAGATGTAATCTACTCCTCCATTAGGATGATAGATGTAATCTACACCTCCATTAGGATGATAGATGTAATCTACTCCTCCATTAGGATGATAGATGTAATCTACACCTCCATTAGGATGATAGATGTAATCTACACCTCCATTAGGATGATAGATGTAATCTACACCTCCATTAGGATGATAGATGATAGATGTAATCTACTCCTCCATTAGGATGATAGATGTAATCTACACCTCCATTAGGATGATAGATGTAATCTACTCCTCCATTAGGATGATAGATGTAATCTACTCCTCCATTAGGATGATAGATGTAATCTACACCTCCATTAGGATGATAGATGTAATCTACACCTCCATTAGGATGATAGATGTAATCTACTCCTCCATTAGGATGATATATGATAGATGTAATCTACACCTCCATTAGGATGATAGATGATAGATGTAATCTACTCCTCCATTAGGATGATAGATGTAATCTACTCCTCCATTAGGATGATAGATATAATCTACACCTCCATTAGGATGATAGATGTAATCTACTCCTCCATTAGGATGATATATGTAATCTACACCTCCATTAGGATGATAGATGTAATCTACTCCTCCTTTAGGATGATAGATGATAGATGTATTCTACACCTCCATTAGGATGATAGATGTAATCTACTCCTCCATTAGGATGATATATGTAATCTACTCCTCCATTAGGATGATAGATGTAATCTACACCTCCATTAGGATGATAGATGTAATCTACTCCTCCATTAGGATGATAGATATAATCTACACCTCCATTAGGATGATAGATGTAATCTACTCCTCCATTAGGATGATATATGTAATCTACACCTCCATTAGGATGATAGATGTAATCTACTCCTCCTTTAGGATGATAGATGATAGATGTAATCTACACCTCCATTAGGATGATAGATGTAATCTACTCCTCCATTAGGATGATATATGTAATCTACTCCTCCATTAGGATGATAGATGTAATCTACACCTCCATTAGGATGATAGATGTAATCTACACCTCCATTAGGATGATAGATGTAATCTACACCTCCATTAGGATGATATATGATAGATGTAATCTACTCCTCCATTAGGATGATAGATGTAATATACTCCTCCATTAGGATGATAGATGTAATCTACACCTTCATTAGGATGACAGATGTAATCTACACCTCCATTAGGATGATAGATGTAATCTACACCTCCATTAGGATGATAGATGTAATCTACTCCTCCATTAGGATGATATATGTAATCTACTCCTCCATTAGGATGATAGATGTAATCTACTCCTCCATTAGGATAATAGATGACAGATGTAATCTACTCCTCCATTAGGATGATAGATGTAATCTACGCCTCCATTAGGATGATAGATGTAATCTACTCCTCCATTAGGATGATAGATGTAATCTACTCCTCCATTAGGATGATAGATGTAATCTACTCCTCCATTAGGATGATAGATGTAATCTACACCTCCATTAGGATGATAGATGTAATCTACTCCTCCTTTAGGATGATAGATGATAGATGTAATCTACTCCTCCATTAGGATGATAGATGATAGATGTAATCTACTCCTCCATTAGGATGATAGATGTAATCTACTCCTCCATTAGGATGATAGATGATAGATGTAATCTACTCCTCCATTAGGATGATAGATGTAATCTACTCCTCCATTAGGATGATAGATGTAATCTACACCTCCATTAGGATGATAGATGTAATCTACTCCTCCATTAGGATGATAGATGTAATCTACACCTCCATTAGGATGATAGATGTAATCTACACCTCCATTAGGATGATAGATGATAGATGTAATCTACTCCTCCATTAGGATGATAGATGTAATCTACACCTCCATTAGGATGATAGATGTAATCTACTCCTCCATTAGGATGATAGATGTAATCTACTCCTCCATTAGGATGATAGATGTAATATACTCCTCCATTAGGATGATAGATGTAATATACTCCTCCATTAGGATGATAGATGTAATCTACTCCTCCATTAGGATGATAGATGTAATCTACACCTCCATTAGGATGATAGATGATAGATGTAATCTACTCCTCCATTAGGATGATAGATGTAATCTACTCCTCCATTAGGATGATAGATATAATCTACACCTCCATTAGGATGATAGATGTAATCTACTCCTCCATTAGGATGATATATGTAATCTACACCTCCATTAGGATGATAGATGTAATCTACTCCTCCTTTAGGATGATAGATGATAGATGTAATCTACACCTCCATTAGGATGATAGATGTAATCTACTCCTCCATTAGGATGATATATGTAATCTACTCCTCCATTAGGATGATAGATGTAATCTACACCTCCATTAGGATGATAGATGTAATCTACACCTCCATTAGGATGATAGATGTAATCTACACCTCCATTAGGATGATATATGATAGATGTAATCTACTCCTCCATTAGGATGATAGATGTAATCTACTCCTCCATTAGGATGATAGATGTAATCTACACCTTCATTAGGATGACAGATGTAATCTACACCTCCATTAGGATGATAGATGTAATCTACACCTCCATTAGGATGATAGATGTAATCTACTCCTCCATTAGGATGATATATGTAATCTACTCCTCCATTAGGATGATAGATGTAATCTACTCCTCCATTAGGATAATAGATGATAGATGTAATCTACTCCTCCATTAGGATGATAGATGATAGATGTAATCTACTCCTCCATTAGGATGATAGATGTAATCTACTCCTCCATTAGGATGATAGATGTAATCTACTCCTCCATTAGGATGATAGATGATAGATGTAATCTACTCCTCCATTAGGATGATAGATGATAGATGTAATCTACTCCTCCATTAGGATGATAGATGTAATATACTCCTCCATTAGGATGATAGATGTAATCTACTCCTCCATTAGGATGATATATGTAATCTACACCTCCATTAGGATGATAGATGTAATCTACTCCTCCTTTAGGATGATAGATGATAGATGTAATCTACACCTCCATTAGGATGATAGATGTAATCTACTCCTCCATTAGGATGATATATGTAATCTACTCCTCCATTAGGATGATAGATGTAATCTACACCTCCATTAGGATGATAGATGTAATCTACACCTCCATTAGGATGATAGATGTAATCTACACCTCCATTAGGATGATATATGATAGATGTAATCTACTCCTCCATTAGGATGATAGATGTAATCTACTCCTCCATTAGGATGATAGATGTAATCTACACCTTCATTAGGATGACAGATGTAATCTACACCTCCATTAGGATGATAGATGTAATCTACACCTCCATTAGGATGATAGATGTAATCTACTCCTCCATTAGGATGATATATGTAATCTACTCCTCCATTAGGATGATAGATGTAATCTACTCCTCCATTAGGATAATAGATGATAGATGTAATCTACTCCTCCATTAGGATGATAGATGATAGATGTAATCTACTCCTCCATTAGGATGATAGATGTAATCTACTCCTCCATTAGGATGATAGATGTAATCTACTCCTCCATTAGGATGATAGATGATAGATGTAATCTACTCCTCCATTAGGATGATAGATGATAGATGTAATCTACTCCTCCATTAGGATGATAGATGTAATATACTCCTCCATTAGGATGATAGATGTAATCTACACCTCCATTAGGATGATAGATGTAATGTACACCTCCATTAGGATGACATATGATAGATGTAATATACTCCTCCATTAGGATGATAGATGTAATCTACTCCTCCATTAGGCTGATATATGATAGATGTAATCTACTCCTCCATTAGGATGATAGATGTAATATACTCCTCCATTAGGATGATAGATGTAATCTACACCTCCATTAGGATGATAGATGATAGATGTAATCTACTCCTCCATTAGGATGATAGATGTAATCTACACCTCCATTAGGATGATAGATGATAGATGTAATATACTCCTCCATTTGGATGACAGATGTAATCTACTCCTCCATTAGGATGATAGATGTAATCTACTCCTCCATTAGGATGATATATGATAGATGTAATATACTCCTCCATTAGGATGATAGATGTAATCTACACCTCCATTAGGATGATATATGATAGATGTAATCTACTCCTCCATTAGGATGATAGATGTAATCTACTCCTCCATTAGGATGATAGATGTAATCTACTCCTCCATTAGGATGATAGATGATAGATGTAATCTACTCCTCCATTAGGATGATAGATGATAGATGTAATCTACTCCTCCATTAGGATGATAGATGTAATATACTCCTCCATTAGGATGATAGATGTAATCTACACCTCCATTAGGATGATAGATGTAATTTACTCCTCCATTAGGATGATAGATTTAATCTACTCCTCCATTAGGATGATATATGATAGATGTAATCTACTCCTCCATTAGGATGATAGATGATAGATGTAATCTACTCCTCCATTAGGATGATAGATGTAATCTACTCCTCCATTAGGATGATAGATGTAATTTACTCCTCCATTAGGATGATAGATGATAGATGTAATCTACTCCTCCATTAGGATGATAGATGATAGATGTAATCTACTCCTCCATTAGGATGATAGATGTAATATACTCCTCCATTAGGATGATAGATGTAATCTACACCTCCATTAGGATGATAGATGTAATCTACTCCTCCATTAGGATGATAGATGTAATCTACTCCTCCATTAGGATGATAGATATAATCTACTCCTCCATTAGGATGATAGATGATAGATGTAATCTACTCCTCCATTAGGATGATAGATGATAGATGTAATCTACTCCTCCATTAGGATGATAGATGTAATCTACTCCTCCATTAGGATGATAGATGTAATCTACACCTTCATTCGGATGACAGATGTAATCTACACCTCCATTAGGATGATAGATGTAATCTACTCCTCCATTAGGATGATAGATGATAGATGTAATCTACTCCTCCATTAGGATGATAGATGTAATATACTCCTCCATTAGGATGATAGATGTAATCTACACCTCCATTAGGATGATAGATGTAATCTACTCCTCCATTAGGATGATAGATGTAATCTACTCCTCCATTAGGATGATATATGATAGATGTAATCTACTCCTCCATTAGGATGATAGATGTAATCTACACCTTCATTCGGATGACAGATGTAATCTACACCTCCATTAGGATGATAGATGTAATCTACTCCTCCATTAGGATGATAGATGATAGATGTAATCTACTCCTCCATTAGGATGATAGATGTAATCTACTCCTCCATTAGGATGATAGATGTAATCTACTCCTCCATTAGGATGATAGATGTAATCTACTCCTCCATTAGGATCATAGATGATAGATGTAATCTACTCCTCCATTAGGATGATAGATGATAGATGTAATCTACTCCTCCATTAGGATGATAGATGTAATATACTCCTCCATTAGGATTATAGATGTAATCTACACCTCCATTAGGATGATAGATGTAATCTACTCCTCCATTAGGATGATAGATATAATCTACTCCTCCATTAGGATGATAGATGATAGATGTAATCTACTCCTCCATTAGGATGATAGATGTAATCTACTCCTCCATTAGGCTGATATATGATAGATGTAATCTACTCCTCCATTAGGATGATAGATGTAATATACTCCTCCATTAGGATGATAGATGTAATCTACACCTCCATTAGGATGATAGATGATAGATGTAATCTACTCCTCCATTAGGATGATAGATGTAATCTACACCTCCATTAGGATGATAGATGATAGATGTAATATACTCCTCCATTAGGATGACAGATGTAATCTACTCCTCCATTAGGATGATAGATGTAATCTACACCTCCATTAGGATGATATATGATAGATGTAATATACTCCTCCATTAGGATGATAGATGTAATCTACACCTCCATTAGGATGATATATGATAGATGTAATCTACTCCTCCATTAGGATGATAGATGTAATCTACTCCTCCATTAGGATGATAGATGTAATCTACTCCTCCATTAGGATGATAGATGATAGATGTAATCTACTCCTCCATTAGGATGATAGATGATAGATGTAATCTACTCCTCCATTAGGATGATAGATGTAATATACTCCTCCATTAGGATGATAGATGTAATCTACACCTCCATTAGGATGATAGATGTAATTTACTCCTCCATTAGGATGATAGATTTAATCTAGTCCTCCATTAGGATGATATATGATAGATGTAATCTACTCCTCCATTAGGATGATAGATGATAGATGTAATCTACTCCTCCATTAGGATGATAGATGATAGATGTAATCTACTCCTCCATTAGGATGATAGATGTAATCTACTCCTCCATTAGGATGATAGATGTAATTTACTCCTCCATTAGGATGATAGATGATAGATGTAATCTACTCCTCCATTAGGATGATAGATGATAGATGTAATCTACTCCTCCATTAGGATGATAGATGTAATATACTCCTCCATTAGGATGATAGATGTAATCTACACCTCCATTAGGATGATAGATGTAATCTACTCCTCCATTAGGATGATAGATGTAATCTACTCCTCCATTAGGATGATAGATATAATCTACTCCTCCATTAGGATGATAGATGATAGATGTAATCTACTCCTCCATTAGGATGATAGATGATAGATGTAATCTACTCCTCCATTAGGATGATAGATGTAATCTACTCCTCCATTAGGATGATAGATGTAATCTACACCTTCATTCGGATGACAGATGTAATCTACACCTCCATTAGGATGATAGATGTAATCTACTCCTCCATTAGGATGATAGATGATAGATGTAATCTACTCCTCCATTAGGATGATAGATGTAATATACTCCTCCATTAGGATGATAGATGTAATCTACACCTCCATTAGGATGATAGATGTAATCTACTCCTCCATTAGGATGATAGATGTAATCTACTCCTCCATTAGGATGATATATGATAGATGTAATCTACTCCTCCATTAGGATGATAGATGATAGATGTAATCTACTCCTCCATTAGGATGATATATGTAATCTACTCCTCCATTAGGATGATAGATGTAATCTACTCCTCCATTAGGATCATAGATGATAGATGTAATCTACTCCTCCATTAGGATGATAGATGATAGATGTAATCTACTCCTCCATTAGGATGATAGATGTAATATACTCCTCCATTAGGATGATAGATGTAATCTACACCTCCATTAGGATGATAGATGTAATCTACTCCTCCATTAGGATGATAGATGTAATCTACTCCTCCATTAGGATGATAGATATAATCTACTCCTCCATTAGGATGATAGATGATAGATGTAATCTACTCCTCCATTAGGATGATAGATGTAATCTACTCCTCCATTAGGATGATAGATGTAATCTACACCTTCATTCGGATGACAGATGTAATCTACACCTCCATTAGGATGATAGATGTAATCTACTCCTCCATTAGGATGATAGATGATAGATGTAATCTACTCCTCCATTAGGATGATAGATGTAATATACTCCTCCATTAGGATGATAGATGTAATCTACACCTCCATTAGGATGATAGATGTAATCTACTCCTCCATTAGGATGATAGATGTAATCTACTCCTCCATTAGGATGATATATGATAGATGTAATCTACTCCTCCATTAGGATGATAGATGATAGATGTAATCTACTCCTCCATTAGGATGATAGATGTAATCTACTCCTCCATTAGGATGATAGATGTAATCTACTCCTCCATTAGGATCATAGATGATAGATGTAATCTACTCCTCCATTAGGATGATAGATGATAGATGTAATCTACTCCTCCATTAGGATGATAGATGTAATATACTCCTCCATTAGGATGATAGATGTAATCTACACCTCCATTAGGATGATAGATGTAATCTACTCCTCCATTAGGATGATAGATGTAATCTACTCCTCCATTAGGATGATAGATATAATCTACTCCTCCATTAGGATGATAGATGATAGATGTAATCTACTCCTCCATTAGGATGATAGATGATAGATGTAATCTACTCCTCCATTAGGATGATAGATGTAATCTACTCCTCCATTAGGATGATATATGTAATCTACTCCTCCATTAGGATGATATATGTATTCTACACCTTCATTAGGATGACAGATGTAATCTACACCTCCATTAGGATGATAGATGTAATCTACTCCTCCATTAGGATGATAGATGATAGATGTAATCTACACCTCCATTAGGATGATAGATGATAGATGTAATCTACTCCTCCATTAGGATGATAGATGTAATATACTCCTCCATTAGGATGATAGATGTAATCTACACCTCCATTAGGATGATAGATGTAATCTACTCCTCCATTAGGATGATATATGATAGATGTAATCTACTCCTCCATTAGGATGATAGATGATAGATGTAATCTACTCCTCCATTAGGATGATAGACGATAGATGTAATCTACTCCTCCATTAGGATGATAGATGTAATCTACTCCTCCATTAGGATGATAGATGTAATCTACTCCTCCATTAGGATGATAGCGATAGATGTAATCTACTCCTCCATTAGGATGATAGATGATAGATGTAATCTACTCCTCCATTAGGATGATAGATGTAATATACTCCTCCATTAGGATGATAGATGTAATCTACACCTCCATTAGGATGATAGATGTAATCTACTCCTCCATTAGGATGATAGATGTAATCTACTCCTCCATTAGGATGATAGATGTAATATACTCCTCCATTAGGATGATAGATGTAATATACTCCTCCATTAGGATGATAGATGTAATCTACTCCTCCATTAGGATGATAGATGTAATCTACACCTCCATTAGGATGATAGATGATAGATGTAATCTACTCCTCCATTAGGATGATAGATGTAATCTACTCCTCCATTAGGATGATAGATATAATCTACACCTCCATTAGGATGATAGATGTAATCTACTCCTCCATTAGGATGATATATGTAATCTACACCTCCATTAGGATGATAGATGTAATCTACTCCTCCTTTAGGATGATAGATGATAGATGTAATCTACACCTCCATTAGGATGATAGATGTAATCTACTCCTCCATTAGGATGATATATGTAATCTACTCCTCCATTAGGATGATAGATGTAATCTACTCCTCCATTAGGATGATAGATGTAATCTACACCTCCATTAGGATGATAGATGTAATCTACACCTCCATTAGGATGATATATGATAGATGTAATCTACTCCTCCATTAGGATGATAGATGTAATCTACTCCTCCATGAGGATGATAGATGTAATCTACACCTTCATTAGGATGACAGATGTAATCTACACCTCCATTAGGATGATAGATGTAATCTACTCCTCCATTAGGATGATAGATGTAATCTACACCTCCATTAGGATGATAGATATAATCTACTCCTCCATTAGGATGATATATGTAATCTACTCCTCCATTAGGATGATAGATGTAATCTACTCCTCCATTAGGATGATAGATGATAGATGTAATCTACTCCTCCATTAGGATGATAGATGATAGATGTAATCTACTCCTCCATTAGGATGATAGATGTAATCTACTCCTCCATTAGGATGATAGATGATAGATGTAATCTACTCCTCCATTAGGATGATAGATGATAGATGTAATCTACTCCTCCATTAGGATGATAGATGTAATCTACTCCTCCATTAGGATGATAGATATAATCTACTCCTCCATTAGGATGATAGATGATAGATGTAATCTACACCTTCATTCGGATGACAGATGTAATCTACACCTCCATTAGGATGATAGATGTAATCTACTCCTCCATTAGGATGATAGATGATAGATGTAATCTACTCCTCCATTAGGATGATAGATGTAATATACTCCTCCATTAGGATGATAGATGTAATCTACACCTCCATTAGGATGATAGATGTAATCTACTCCTCCATTAGGATGATAGATGTAATCTACTCCTCCATTAGGATGATATATGATAGATGTAATCTACTCCTCCATTAGGATGATAGATGTAATCTACTCCTCCATTAGGATGATAGATGTAATCTACTCCTCCATTAGGATCATAGATGATAGATGTAATCTACTCCTCCATTAGGATGATAGATGATAGATGTAATCTACTCCTCCATTAGGATGATAGATGTAATATACTCCTCCATTAGGATGATAGATGTAATCTACACCTCCATTAGGATGATAGATGTAATCTACTCCTCCATTAGGATGATAGATGTAATCTACTCCTCCATTAGGATGATAGATGTAATCTACTCCTCCATTAGGATGATAGATGTAATATACTCCTCCATTAGGATGATAGATGTAATCTACACCTCCATTAGGATGATAGATGTAATCTACTCCTCCATTAGGATGATAGATGTAATCTACTCCTCCATTAGGATGATATATGATAGATGTAATCTACTCCTCCATTAGGATGATAGATGATAGATGTAATCTACTCCTCCATTAGGATGATATATGTAATCTACTCCTCCATTAGGATGATAGATGTAATCTACTCCTCCATTAGGATCATAGATGATAGATGTAATCTACTCCTCCATTAGGATGATAGATGATAGATGTAATCTACTCCTCCATTAGGATGATAGATGTAATATACTCCTCCATTAGGATGATAGATGTAATCTACACCTCCATTAGGATGATAGATGTAATCTACTCCTCCATTAGGATGATAGATGTAATCTACTCCTCCATTAGGATGATAGATATAATCTACTCCTCCATTAGGATGATAGATGATAGATGTAATCTACTCCTCCATTAGGATGATAGATGTAATCTACTCCTCCATTAGGATGATAGATGTAATCTACACCTTCATTCGGATGACAGATGTAATCTACACCTCCATTAGGATGATAGATGTAATCTACTCCTCCATTAGGATGATAGATGATAGATGTAATCTACTCCTCCATTAGGATGATAGATGTAATATACTCCTCCATTAGGATGATAGATGTAATCTACACCTCCATTAGGATGATAGATGTAATCTACTCCTCCATTAGGATGATAGATGTAATCTACTCCTCCATTAGGATGATATATGATAGATGTAATCTACTCCTCCATTAGGATGATAGATGATAGATGTAATCTACTCCTCCATTAGGATGATAGATGTAATCTACTCCTCCATTAGGATGATAGATGTAATCTACTCCTCCATTAGGATCATAGATGATAGATGTAATCTACTCCTCCATTAGGATGATAGATGATAGATGTAATCTACTCCTCCATTAGGATGATAGATGTAATATACTCCTCCATTAGGATGATAGATGTAATCTACACCTCCATTAGGATGATAGATGTAATCTACTCCTCCATTAGGATGATAGATGTAATCTACTCCTCCATTAGGATGATAGATATAATCTACTCCTCCATTAGGATGATAGATGATAGATGTAATCTACTCCTCCATTAGGATGATAGATGATAGATGTAATCTACTCCTCCATTAGGATGATAGATGTAATCTACTCCTCCATTAGGATGATATATGTAATCTACTCCTCCATTAGGATGATATATGTATTCTACACCTTCATTAGGATGACAGATGTAATCTACACCTCCATTAGGATGATAGATGTAATCTACTCCTCCATTAGGATGATAGATGATAGATGTAATCTACACCTCCATTAGGATGATAGATGATAGATGTAATCTACTCCTCCATTAGGATGATAGATGTAATATACTCCTCCATTAGGATGATAGATGTAATCTACACCTCCATTAGGATGATAGATGTAATCTACTCCTCCATTAGGATGATATATGATAGATGTAATCTACTCCTCCATTAGGATGATAGATGATAGATGTAATCTACTCCTCCATTAGGATGATAGACGATAGATGTAATCTACTCCTCCATTAGGATGATAGATGTAATCTACTCCTCCATTAGGATGATAGATGTAATCTACTCCTCCATTAGGATGATAGCGATAGATGTAATCTACTCCTCCATTAGGATGATAGATGATAGATGTAATCTACTCCTCCATTAGGATGATAGATGTAATATACTCCTCCATTAGGATGATAGATGTAATCTACACCTCCATTAGGATGATAGATGTAATCTACTCCTCCATTAGGATGATAGATGTAATCTACTCCTCCATTAGGATGATAGATGTAATATACTCCTCCATTAGGATGATAGATGTAATATACTCCTCCATTAGGATGATAGATGTAATCTACTCCTCCATTAGGATGATAGATGTAATCTACACCTCCATTAGGATGATAGATGATAGATGTAATCTACTCCTCCATTAGGATGATAGATGTAATCTACTCCTCCATTAGGATGATAGATATAATCTACACCTCCATTAGGATGATAGATGTAATCTACTCCTCCATTAGGATGATATATGTAATCTACACCTCCATTAGGATGATAGATGTAATCTACTCCTCCTTTAGGATGATAGATGATAGATGTAATCTACACCTCCATTAGGATGATAGATGTAATCTACTCCTCCATTAGGATGATATATGTAATCTACTCCTCCATTAGGATGATAGATGTAATCTACTCCTCCATTAGGATGATAGATGTAATCTACACCTCCATTAGGATGATAGATGTAATCTACACCTCCATTAGGATGATATATGATAGATGTAATCTACTCCTCCATTAGGATGATAGATGTAATCTACTCCTCCATGAGGATGATAGATGTAATCTACACCTTCATTAGGATGACAGATGTAATCTACACCTCCATTAGGATGATAGATGTAATCTACTCCTCCATTAGGATGATAGATGTAATCTACACCTCCATTAGGATGATAGATATAATCTACTCCTCCATTAGGATGATATATGTAATCTACTCCTCCATTAGGATGATAGATGTAATCTACTCCTCCATTAGGATGATAGATGATAGATGTAATCTACTCCTCCATTAGGATGATAGATGATAGATGTAATCTACTCCTCCATTAGGATGATAGATGTAATCTACTCCTCCATTAGGATGATAGATGATAGATGTAATCTACTCCTCCATTAGGATGATAGATGATAGATGTAATCTACTCCTCCATTAGGATGATAGATGTAATCTACTCCTCCATTAGGATGATAGATATAATCTACTCCTCCATTAGGATGATAGATGATAGATGTAATCTACACCTTCATTCGGATGACAGATGTAATCTACACCTCCATTAGGATGATAGATGTAATCTACTCCTCCATTAGGATGATAGATGATAGATGTAATCTACTCCTCCATTAGGATGATAGATGTAATATACTCCTCCATTAGGATGATAGATGTAATCTACACCTCCATTAGGATGATAGATGTAATCTACTCCTCCATTAGGATGATAGATGTAATCTACTCCTCCATTAGGATGATATATGATAGATGTAATCTACTCCTCCATTAGGATGATAGATGTAATCTACTCCTCCATTAGGATGATAGATGTAATCTACTCCTCCATTAGGATCATAGATGATAGATGTAATCTACTCCTCCATTAGGATGATAGATGATAGATGTAATCTACTCCTCCATTAGGATGATAGATGTAATATACTCCTCCATTAGGATGATAGATGTAATCTACACCTCCATTAGGATGATAGATGTAATCTACTCCTCCATTAGGATGATAGATGTAATCTACTCCTCCATTAGGATGATAGATGTAATCTACTCCTCCATTAGGATGATAGATGTAATCTACACCTCCATTAGGATGATAGATGTAATCTACTCCTCCATTAGGATGATAGATGATAGATGTAATCTACACCTCCATTAGGATGATAGATGATAGATGTAATCTACTCCTCCATTAGGATGATAGATGTAATATACTCCTCCATTAGGATGATAGATGTAATCTACACCTCCATTAGGATGATAGATGTAATCTACTCCTCCATTAGGATGATATATGATAGATGTAATCTACTCCTCCATTAGGATGATAGATGATAGATGTAATCTACTCCTCCATTAGGATGATAGATGATAGATGTAATCTACTCCTCCATTAGGATGATAGATGTAATCTACTCCTCCATTAGGATGATAGATGTAATCTACTCCTCCATTAGGATGATAGCGATAGATGTAATCTACTCCTCCATTAGGATGATAGATGATAGATGTAATCTACTCCTCCATTAGGATGATAGATGTAATATACTCCTCCATTAGGATGATAGATGTAATCTACACCTCCATTAGGATGATAGATGTAATCTACTCCTCCATTAGGATGATAGATGTAATCTACTCCTCCATTAGGATGATAGATGTAATATACTCCTCCATTAGGATGATAGATGTAATATACTCCTCCATTAGGATGATAGATGTAATCTACTCCTCCATTAGGATGATAGATGTAATCTACACCTCCATTAGGATGATAGATGATAGATGTAATCTACTCCTCCATTAGGATGACAGATGTAATCTACTCCTCCATTAGGATGATAGATGTAATCTACTCCTCCATGAGGATGATAGATGTAATCTACACCTTCATTAGGATGATAGATGTAATCTACACCTCCATTAGGATGATAGATGTAATCTACTCCTCCATTAGGATGATAGATGTAATCTACTCCTCCATTAGGATGATAGATGTAATCTACACCTCCATTAGGATGATAGATATAATCTACTCCTCCATTAGGATGATATATGTAATCTACTCCTCCATTAGGATGATAGATGTAATCTACTCCTCCATTAGGATGATAGATGATAGATGTAATCTACTCCTCCATTAGGATGATAGATGATAGATGTAATCTACTCCTCCATTAGGATGATAGATGTAATCTACTCCTCCATTAGGATGATAGATGATAGATGTAATCTACTCCTCCATTAGGATGATAGATGATAGATGTAATCTACTCCTCCATTAGGATGATAGATGTAATATACTCCTCCATTAGGATGATAGATGTAATCTACACCTCCATTAGGATGATAGATGTAATCTACACCTCCATTAGGATGATATATGATAGATGTAATATACTCCTCCATTAGGATGATAGATGTAATCTACTCCTCCATTAGGATGATATATGATAGATGTAATCTACTCCTCCATTAGGATGATAGATGTAATCTACACCTCCATTAGGATGATAGATGTAATATACTCCTCCATTAGGATGATAGATGTAATCTACACCTCCATTAGGATGATAGATGTAATCTACTCCTCCATTAGGATGATAGATGTAATCTACACCTCCATTAGGATGATAGATGATAGATGTAATATACTCCTCCATTAGGATGACAGATGTAATCTACTCCTCCATTAGGATGATAGATGTAATCTACACATCCATTAGGATGATATATGATAGATGTAATATACTCCTCCATTAGGATGATAGATGTAATCTACACCTCCATTAGGATGATATATGATAGATGTAATCTACTCCTCCATTAGGATGATAGATGTAATCTACTCCTCCATTAGGATGATAGATGTAATCTACTCCTCCATTAGGATGATAGATGATAGATGTAATCTACTCCTCCATTAGGATGATAGATGTAATATACTCCTCCATTAGGATGATAGATGTAATCTACACCTCCATTAGGATGATAGATGTAATCTACTCCTCCATTAGGATGATAGATGTAATCTACTCCTCCATTAGGATGATATATGATAGATGTAATCTACTCCTCCATTAGGATGATAGATGATAGATGTAATCTACTCCTCCATTAGGATGATAGATGATAGATGTAATCTACTCCTCCATTAGGATGAAAGATGTAATCTACTCCTCCATTAGGATGATAGATGTAATCTACTCCTCCATTAGGATGATAGATGATAGATGTAATCTACTCCTCCATTAGGATGATAGATGATAGATGTAATCTACTCCTCCATTAGGATGAAAGATGTAATCTACTCCTCCATTAGGATGATAGATGTAATCTACTCCTCCATTAGGATGATAGATGATAGATGTAATCTACTCCTCCATTAGGATGATAGATGTAATATACTCCTCCATTAGGATGATAGATGTAATCTACACCTCCATTAGGATGATAGATGTAATCTACTCCTCCATTAGGATGATAGATGTAATCTACTCCTCCATTAGGATGATAGATATAATCTACTCCTCCATTAGGATGATAGATGATAGATGTAATCTACTCCTCCATTAGGATGATAGATGATAGATGTAATCTACTCCTCCATTAGGATGATAGATGTAATCTACTCCTCCATTAGGATGATAGATGTAATCTACACCTTCATTAGGATGACAGATGTAATCTACACCTCCATTAGGATGATAGATGTAATCTACTCCTCCATTAGGATGATAGATGATAGATGTAATCTACTCCTCCATTAGGATGATAGATGTAATATACTCCTCCATTAGGATGATAGATGTAATCTACACCTCCATTAGGATGATAGATGTAATCTACTCCTCCATTAGGATGATAGATGTAATCTACTCCTCCATTAGGATGATATATGATAGATGTAATCTACTCCTCCATTAGGATGATAGATGTAATATACTCCTCCATTAGGATGATAGATGTAATCTACACCTCCATTAGGATGATAGATGATAGATGTAATCTACTCCTCCATTAGGATGATAGATGATAGATGTAATCTACTCCTCCATTAGGATGATAGATGATAGATGTAATCTACTCCTCCATTAGGATGATAGATGTAATATACTCCTCCATTAGGATGATAGATGTAATCTACACCTCCATTAGGATGATAGATGTAATCTACTCCTCCATTAGGATGATAGATGTAATCTACTCCTCCATTAGGATGATATATGATAGATGTAATCTACTCCTCCATTAGGATGATAGATGATAGATGTAATCTACTCCTCCATTAGGATGATAGATGTAATATACTCCTCCATTAGGATGATAGATGTAATCTACTCCTCCATTAGGATGATAGATGATAGATGTAATCTACTCCTCCATTAGGATGATAGATGTAATCTACTCCTCCATTAGGATGATAGATGTAATATACTCCTCCATTAGGATGATAGATGTAATCTACACCTCCATTAGGATGATAGATGTAATCTACTCCTCCATTAGGATGATAGATGTAATCTACTCCTCCATTAGGATGATAGATATAATCTACTCCTCCATTAGGATGATAGATGATAGATGTAATCTACTCCTCCATTAGGATGATAGATGATAGATGTAATCTACTCCTCCATTAGGATGATAGATGATAGATGTAATCTACTCCTCCATTAGGATGATAGATGTAATCTACTCCTCCATTAGGATGATAGATGTAATCTACACCTTCATTAGGATGACAGATGTAATCTACACCTCCATTAGGATGATAGATGTAATCTACTCCTCCATTAGGATGATAGATGATAGATGTAATCTACACCTCCATTAGGATGATAGATGATAGATGTAATCTACACCTCCATTAGGATGATAGATATAATCTACTCCTCCATTAGGATGATAGATGTAATCTACTCCTCCATTAGGATGATAGATGTAATCTACACCTCCATTAGGATGATAGATGTAATCTACACCTCCATTAGGATGATAGATGTAATCTACTCCTCCATTAGGATGATAGATGTAATCTACTCCTCCATTAGGATGATAGATGTAATATACTCCTCCATTAGGATGATAGATGTAATCTACTCCTCCATTAGGATGATAGATGTAATCTACACCTCCATTAGGATGATAGTTGATAGATGTAATCTACTCCTCCATTAGGATGATAGATGATAGATGTAACCTACTCCTCCATTAGTAGAAATGGAGTGAAACCTTTCTGTTTCAATGTAGAGAAAATGTGTTCTTTCTCACAGCAGTAATGACAAACTGACGGACTGACGGACTGATACTGTAGAAATGGAATGAAACCCAGGAGGTGACTTCTCCGGATTGCTTTTTTGCGTAGCGAGAACTACCGGGTGCTTTGTTTGTGGAGGTAGTTATGTGTCAACACAAACTCATCTGCAAGAACTGCAGCTTTTCTCAAGAGTGAGATCCTTGTGCTCATACATGTAGGTCGTAACCCTTTCGTTGAAGGCAATTCTTAAACTGCTCTAGAAGTCTTTAAGTCCTCAAGGTCCTGGACCTCTTGAGAACCACACCACCGATCAAATAGACTTGCTTGCTCCCTTGCGAACTCAACATGGCTTTGTTATTCTGTTTTTTTTGTAATTTATGGAACTGTTGTCTGTATGCCTCTGGGACCAACTCGTAAGCCTGAAGGATAGCAGCTTTATCAGTGTCATCATCTGAACTCTGGTCAAGAGATAAAGCGACGGTACACTTTCTGAGCCTTTCCCACCAGAACACTTTGGAGGAGCAGTGACTAAATTTCTCATGTACATTTTAGGGAGGTGGCAATCCGCTCAAACAGAGTAAAATATACATCCACCTCCTGTTCCGACCAAGATCAAACTCTTTTGAGGGTGCAGGATGACCTGACTGGATTCATAGTATATATCAGTCAAATGGCATGCTCACGTTCCTGTTCCCTTTCATTGTGCTCTAGCTCAAATGTGCTTGTGGTCAACCCCTCTTTTTACGCTGCTGCTACTCTCTGTTCATCATATATGTATAGTCACTTTAACTATACATTCATGTACATACTACTTCAATTGGGCCGACCAACCAGTTCTCCCGCACATTGGCTAACCGGGCTATCTGCATTGTGTCCCGCCACCTACGACCCGCCAACCCCTCTTTTACGCTACGGCTACTCTCTCGTTCATCATATATGCATAGTCACTTTAACCATATCTACATATACATACTACCTCAATCAGCCTGACTAACCGGTGTCTGTATGTAGCCTCGCTACTTTTATAGCCTCACTACTGTATATAGCCTGTCTTTTTACTGTTGTTTTATTTCTTTACTTACCTATTGTTCACCTAATACCTTTTTTGAACTATTGGTTAGAGCCTGTAAGTAAGCATTTCACTGTAAGGTCTACACCTGTTGTATTCGGCGCACGTGACAAATACACTTTGATTTGATTTGAATTTCTGATGTTCCCATTTTGTCTTTAATTCTAACTCTAACAGTTGTACGTCTACAGGGCAGTTGTACGTCTACAGGGCAGGTGTACGTCTACAGGGCAGTTGTACGTCTACAGGGCAGTTGTACGTCTACAGGGCAGTTGTACGTCTACAGGGCAGTTGTACGTCTTCCCGAAGAACCGTTTTCATCAACCTTCCTCTCCGGGAAGGATTTCGTCCTCCACCAAAGCAGCACCGACTGGTTTTGGGTCACCAGATGCCTACTTCATGTCATAATGCTTTTGGATCACCAGATGCCTACTTCATGTCATAATGCTTTTGGATCACCAGATGCCTACTTCATGTCATAATGCTTTTGGATCACCAGATGCCTACTTCATGTCATAATGCTTTTGGGTTGCCAGATGCCTACTTCATGTCATAATGCTTTTGGATCACCAGATGCCTACGTCATGTCATAATGCTTTTGGATCACCAGATGCCTACGTCATGTCATAATGCTTTTGGATCGCCAGATGCCTACTTCATGTCATAATGCTTTTGGATCACCAGATGCCTACGTCATGTCATAATGCTTTTGGGTTGCCAGATGCCTACTTCATGTCATAATGCTTTGCAATGACGAGCAGATTCACCTTTTCACATTTATTTAGCATCTCCCATGTTGGGTTTTCCACAAATGCTCCCAACTTAAAGTCCAGGGCTTTATTTTATAAGCCTGTGTGTTTATTAGCGTATATGCAACTGTCAAAATTATTCTCCCAATCTTATAACCCCTCAAATTCAAATCAAATTAAATCAAAATTGTATTTGGCACAGGAGCCAAATACAACCTTACCGTGAAGTACTTACTTACAGCCCCTTAACTTCTTTGGTATAGGGGGCAGCATTTTCACTTTTGGATGAATTTCGTGCCCATAGTGAACTGCCTCCTACTCTGTCCCACATGCTAATATATGGATATTATTATTACCATTGGATAGAAAACACTCTGAAGTTTCTAAAACTGTTTGAATGATGTCTGTGAGTATAACAGAACTCATATGGCAGGCAAAAACCTGAGAAAAAATCCAAACAGGAAGTGAAAATTCTGAGCGTGGTCGTTGTTAAAGTCATCGCCTATTCAATTCCCTGTAATATATGGATCTGTTTGCACTTCATACGCCTTCCACTAGATGTCAACAGTCAGTAGAACGTGGAATGAAGCTTATGCTGTGTTGTGGGACCGGATGGGAGGGGAATGAGTCAGTGGTCTGTCGGATTGCCAGTTCTTGGCAATCCGACAGAGATTTGTGGATATAAATATGCATATTATCGAACAAAACATAAATGTATTGTGTAACATGATGTCATATGAGTGTCATCTGATGAAGATGTTCAAAGGTTAGTGATTAATTCTATCTCTATTTCTGGTTTTTGTTACTACTATCTTTTGTTGGGAAAATGGCTGTGTTTTTCTGTGGCTATGTACTTAGCTAACATAATTGTTTGGTGTGCTTTCTCTGTAAATCCTTTTTGAAATCAGACATTTTGGCTGGATTCACAACATGTGTAGCTTTAATTTGGTGTCTTTCATGTGTGATTTCATGAAAGATTGATTTTTATAGTAATATATTTGAATTTGGCGCGCTACATCTTTTCTGGATTTTGGCCAAGTGGGACGCTACCGTCCCACCTATCCTAGAGAGGTTTTAACTCTATTACAACTGCATTGTTGGTGAAGAAAATATTTACTAAATAAGTAAAATATGTAAAGTAACACAATAAAATGACATAACAATAATGAGGCTATATACAGGGGGTACTGGTACTGAGTCAATGTGTTGGGATAAAGAGACGATGCATAGATAATTAACAGCGAGTAGCTACTGCGTAAAAACAAAGGGGGGGGGGGGGATTCAATGTAAATAGTCCGGGTGGCCATTTGATTAATTGTTCAGCAGTCTTATGGCTTGGGGGGTAGAAGAGCCTTTTGGACCTAGACTTGGCATTCCGGTATCGCTTGCCGTGCGGTAGCAGAGAGAACAGTCTATGACTTGGGTGGCTGGAGTCTTTGACAATATTTAGGGCCTTCCTCTGACACCGCCTAGTATATAGGTCCTGGATGGCAGGAAGCTTGGCCCCCTTGATGTACTGGGCCGTACGCACTACCCTCTGTAGTGCCTTGCTGTCGGAGGCTGAACAGTTTCCATACCAGGCAGTGATGCAACCAGTCAGGATGCTCTCGATGGTGCAGCTGTAGAACCTTTTGAGGATCTGAGGACCCATGCCAAATCTTTTCAGTCTCTTGAGGGGGAATAGGCTTTGTCGTGCCCTCTTCATGACTGTCTTGTGTTTGGACCATTCTAGTTTGTTGGTGATGTGGAGACCAAGGAACTTGAAGCTCTCAACCTGCTCCACTACAGCCCCTTCAATGAGAATGGGGGCGTGGTCGGTCCTCCTTTTCCTGTAGTCCACGATCATCTCCTTTGTCTTGCTCACATTGAGGGAGAGGTTGTTGTCCTTGCACCACACTGCCAGGTCTCTGACCTCCTGCCTATTGGCTGTCTCATGATCAGTTGTCGGTGATCAGGCCTACCACTGTTGTGATGTCAGCAAACTTAATGATGGTGTTGGAGTCGTGCTTGGCCACGCAGTCGTTGGTGAACAGGGAGTACAGGAGGGGACTAAGCACGCACCCCTGAGGGGCCCCTGTATTGAGATTCAACACGTGTTGACGTGTTGTTGCCTACCCTTACCACCTGGGGGGCGGTCCGTCAGGAAGTCCAGGATCCAGTTACAGAGGGAGGTGTTTAGTCCCAGAGTCCTTAGCTTAGTGATGAGCTTTGTGGGCACTATGGTGTTGAATGCTGAGCTGTAGTCAATGAACAGCATTCTCACATAGGTTCCTTTTGTCCAAGTGGAAAAGGGCAGTGTGGAGTGCGATTGAGATTGCGTCATCTGTGGATCTGTTGGGGTGGTATGCGAATTGGAATGGATCTAAGGTTTCTGGGATAATGATGTGAGCTATGACGAGCCTTTCAAAGCACTTCATGGCTACAGACATGAGTGCTACGGGTCAGTAGTCATTTAGGCAGGTTACCTTAGTGTTCTTGGGCACAGGGACTATGGTGGTCTGCTTGAAACATGTTGGTATTACAGACTGGGTCAGGGACAGGTTGAAAATGTCAGTGAAGACACTTGCCAGCTGGTCAGCGCATGCTCGGAGAACACGCCCTGGTAATCTGTCTGAATGCTGACCTGTTTAGAGGTCTTACTCACATCGGATACTGCGTGAACACGCAGTCGTCCGGAACAGCTGATGCTCTCATGCATGCTTCAGTGTTACTTGCCTCAAAGCGAGCATAGAAGTAATTTAGCTCATCTGGTAGGCTCGTGTCACTGGGCAGCTCTCGGCTGTGCTTCCCTTTTTATTCTAATAGTTTGCAAGCCCTGCCACATCCGCGAGCGTCGGAGCCGGTGTAGTACGATTCAATCTTAGTCCTGTGTTGACGCTTTGCCTGTTTGATGGTTCGTCGGAGGGCATAGCAGGATTTCTTATAAGCTTCCGGGTTAGAGTCCCGCACCTTGAAAGCTGCAGCTCTACCCTTTAGCTCAGTGCGGATGTTGCCTGTAATCCATGGCTTCTGGTTGGGGTATGTACGTACGGTCACTGTAGGGACTGGTGGTTCCTGCTTTAGTTCTTGCTTGTAAGCTGGAATCAGGAGGATAGAATTATGGTCAGATTTGCTAAATGGAGGGCGGGGAGAGCTTTGTATGCATCTCTGTGTGTGGAGTAAAGGTGGTCTAGAGTTTTTTTTCCCCCTCTGGTTGCACATGTGACATGCTCATAGAAATGAGGTCAAACGGATTTAAGTTTTCCTGCATTAAAGTTGACGGCCACTAGGAGCGCCGCTTCTGGATGAGCATTTTCTTGTTTGCTAATGACCTTAAAGAGTTGGTTGAGTGCAGTCTTAGTGCCAGCATCGGTCTGTGGTGGTATATAGACGGCTACGAATAATACAGATGAGAACTCTCTTGGTAGATAGTGTGGTGTACAGCTTATCATGAGGTACTCTACCTCAGGCGAGCAATACCTCGAGACTTCTTTAATAGACATCGCACACCAGCTGTTATTGACAAATATACACACACCCGCACCCCTCGTCTTACCAGACATGTCATGCCGATGCATGCGAAACCCAGCCAGCTCTATATTATCCGTGTCGTTGTTCAGCCACCATTCATGAAACATAAGATATTACAGTTTTTTAATGTCCCGTTGGTAGGATAGTCTCAACTGTTGATCATCGAGTTTGTTGTCCAGTGATTGGCCAATAGAAGTGATGATGATTTACTCACTCGCCTACGAATCCTAATAAGGCATCCCAACCTTCTCCCTCTGGGTGTCCGCCTTTTCTTCAAGCAAAGGACAAGGATTTGGGCCTGGTCTCTGGAGAGCAGTATATCCTTCGCATCGGACTCATTCAAGAAAAAAGATCTTCATCCAGTGTGAGGTGAGTAATCGCTGTTCTGATGTCCAGAAGATCTTTTCAGTCATAAGAGACGGTAGCAGCAACATTATGTACAAACAATGCGAGAAAAAACCACCCCACAAAATAGCACAGTTGGTTAGGAGCCAGTAAAAATGGCAACCATCCCCTCCGACGACATTCAGATCATCAGTGTGGATGTCATTGACAGAAACTTTACCACAAAAGTGTCTTTTGAACACTCACATATCTGGGCACAGCAGAGCTTCAGAGTAGGTGATTAGAGTGACTACCATACTCATGGAAAACAAGATCCCGGATGAGCCCCCAATTTGTTCCCCAGCAAGAACCAAATACTGTCGCTCAAACAGAAGGGGGAAGTAACAAAAAGTCACTGACAACAACCAAAACGAACGAGGTGGGTTTTTAGGAGGGGTTCTGAAAGACACTCATCCACTGAAAGTTGCCTATCAACAACAACTGGAGCCTAAAAGACGCCCACTAAGTGTGCCTATACATTTGCCAAAAGAAAATCCCAAACTTAAAGACAAGAAGCAAAGCAAAAAAGTGGAGCAAAATGCAAATCAGACAAAGGAATGTTTTTCTAGAAATCAAAATAGGGCAACCAAAGGTGTTTACACCTTCCCACTAATGAGATGGCCACAAGCACAGGTGTACCACATACTGACATAACAAGGTGACGACTATCGGTGCGCCCTACATGCTAACGAGCTATACGTGCTGAAGTCCAACCTCAAAAAATTTAATGGAGCCTGTAAGCCTGTAACAAATGGAATTAATAGTATAGTCACAAAACTGCAAACCCCTACCACCGGGCACCCCAGACAGGCTAAAGAAAAGACTCAAAGTCTTTGAAAGATTTCAGATAGTAACTGAACCCAAACCTGGTACCCAAAGAGATAGATACGTATATGTTTCAGCCAGCCAGCCAGCCAGGAAGACTAATGGAATGAATGATACATCTGGGAGGGGGAGGGTTGTGTGTGTGTGTGTCTCTGTGCGTCTGTGTGTGTGTGTCTCTGTGTCTCTGTTGCTAAGTGAGACAAGTCAGGGTATGATTGAAACTGAGTGGTGCTTGATACTCCAGCGAGTAAATGCAACACACACACACACACACACACACAGACAATTAGCATGCCATACTGACATACAGCACAGAGAATACCATGCAAATTACCCCCTTCTCTTTAGCATAAGGTCATTCAGTTGGTACTATAAAAATGCTACTTAAAATGAGTCACATTTGGCATATTAACACATAGTAAATAACATGCAAATCACCCACTAAACTTTAGCATACGCTCACTTAGAGTAAATACCATGGATCGTTTACATCAAATTATGTATATAGACCCTGGATGACTGACAGGCTTCCATACGTTCCACCCCTTGTGTATTGCGCTGTCATGGTGTATTTGTAAAATACAAATACACCATGACAGCGCAATACACAAGGGGTGGAACGTATGGAAGCCAACGTGCAGCCATCTTGGTACTCCTCCATTTATTCTATTACAGACACCTAATGCATATCTTTAAATGATGTTACATTAGCTAAACATTAAAAAATATATATATATTTTAGAGCGTACTAATGTTACTGTCCCCACTATAACATCAAAAAATATTAAATGCATGTAATTTAGTCCTTTATTGAACATTTAATTGAAATACTGTAGAATTCTCCAATATGGCCGACCGGTGGCTTGAAGGTTTCTGAATGGGTTTACACACATCATTGTTTACGTCACTATAGCCCGAGTACCACGGATGGTTTACATCACTATAGCCTGAGTACCACGGATGGTTTACATCACTATAGCCTGAGTACCACGGATGGTTTACATCACTATAGCCCGAGTACCACGGATGGTTTACATCACTATAGCCTGAGTACCACGGATGGTATGGCATGCTAATCTCACACAAATCATCAAGGAACCCACCAGGTACAACCCTAAATCTGTAAACATGGGCACCCTCATAGATATTATCCTGACCAACCTGCCCTCCAAATACACCTCTGCTGTTTTCAATCAGGATCTCAGCGATCACTGCCTCATTGCCTGCATCCGTTATGGGTCCGCGGTCAAATGACCACCCCTCATCACTTCTGCGAGCAGGCCTTTCTAATCGACCTGGCACAGGTATCTGGAAGGATATTGACCTCATCCCGTCAGTTGAGGATGCCTGGTTGTTCTTTAAAAGTAATTTCCTCACCATCTTAAATAAGCATGCCCCTTTCAAAAAGTGTAGAACTAAGAACAGATATAGCCCTTGGTTCACTCCAGACCTGACTGCCCTTGACCAGCACAAAAACATCCTGTGGCGTACTGCAGTAGCATCGAATAGTCCCCGCGATATGCAACTTTTCAGGGAAGTCAGGAACCAATACACACAGTCAGTTAGGAAAGCAAAGGCTAGCTTTTTCAAACAGAAATTTGCATCCTGTAGCTCTAACTCCAAAAAGTTCTGGGACACTGTAAAGTCCATGGAGAATAAGAGCACTTCCTCCCAGCTGCCCACTGCACTGAGGCTAGGAAACACTGTCACCACCGATAAATCCACGATAATCGAGAATTTTAATAAGTATTTCTCTACGGCTGGCCATGCTTTCCTCCTGGCTACCTCAACCCCGGCCAACAGCTCCGCACCCCCCACAGCTGCTTGCCCAAGCCTCCCCAGCTTCTCCTTCACCCAAATCCAGATAGCAGATGTTCTGAAAGAGCTGCAAAACCTGGACCCTTACAAATCAGCTGGGCTCAACAGCCTTGATTTCTCAAATGACTGCCTCACCTGGTTCACCAACTACTTCTGAGACAGAGTTCAGTGTGTCAAATTGGAGGGCCTGTTGTCCGGACCTCTGGCAGTCTCTATGGGGGTACCACAGGGTTCAATTCTCGGGCCGACTCTTTTCTCTGTATACATCAATGATGTCGCTCTTGCTGCGGGTGATTTCTTGATCCACCTCTACGCAGACGACACCATTCTGTATACTTCTGGCCCTTCTTTGGGCACTGTGTTAACAACCCTCCAGGCGAGCTTCAATGCCATACAACTCTCCTTTCGTGGCCTCCAACTGCTCTTAAACGCAAGTAAAACTAAATGCATGCTATTCAACAGATCGCTGCCCGCACCCGCCCGCCCGTCCAGCATCACTACTCTGGACGGTTCTGACCTAGAATATGTGGACAACTACAAATACCTAGGTGTCTGGCTAGACTGTAAACTCTCCTTCCAGACTCATATTAAGCATCTCCAATCCAAAATGAAATCTAGAATTGGCTTCCTATTTCACAACAAAGCCTCCTTCACTCACGCTGCCAAACATACCCTCGTAAAACGGACTATTCTACCGATCCTCGACTTCGGCGATATCATTTACAAAATAGCCTTCAACACTCTACTCAGACTACATCCAGTTTGCTATCACAGTACCATCCGTTTTGTCACCAAAGCCCCATATACCACCCACCACTGCGACCTGTATGCTCTCGTCGGCTGGCCCTCGCTACATATTCGTCGCCAGACCCACTGGCTCCAGGTCTTCTATAAGTCTTTGCTAGGTAAAGTTCCGCCTAATCTCAGCACACTGGTCACCATAACACAACACCCACCCGTAGCACGCGCTCCAGCAGGTATATCTCACTGGTCATCCCCAAAGCCAACACCCATTTTGGCCGCCTTTCCTTCCAGTTCTCTGCTGCCTATGACTGGAATTGTAATTGCAAAAATCGCTGAAGTTGGAGACTTATATCTCCCTCACTAACTTTAAGCATCAGCTATCTGAGCAGCTTACCGATCGCTGCAGCTGTACATAGCCCATCTGTAAATAGCCCACCCAACTACCTACCTCATCTCCATATTGTTTTTATTTACTTTTTTGCTCTTTTGCACACCAGTATTTCTACTTGCACATCATCACCTGCACATCCATCACTTCAGTGTTAATTTGATAAATTGTAATTGCTTCGCTACTATGGCCTATTTACTGCCTTACCTCCTTACTCCATTTGCACACACTGTATATAGATTTCTCTATTGTGTTATCGACTGTACTTTTGTTTATCCTATGTGTAACTCTGTGTTGTTTTTTGTCGAACTGCTTTGCTTTATCTTGGCCAGGTCACAGCTGTAAATGACAACTTGTTCTCAACTGGCCTACCTGGTTAAATAAAGGTGTAATAAAAATGTTAAAATAATGGTTTATATCACTACAGCCCGAGTACCACGGATGGTTTACATCACTACAGCCCGAGTACCACGGATGGTTAACCTCACTATAGCCTGAGTACCATGGATGGTTTACATCACTATAGCCCGAGTACCACGGATGGTTTACATCACTACAGCCCGAGTACCACGGATGGTTTACATCACTACAGCCCGAGTACCACGGATGGTTTACATCACTACAGCCCGAGTACCACGGATGGTTTACATCACTATAGCCCGAGTACCACGGATGGTTTACATCACTACAGCCCGAGTACCACGGATGGTTTACATCACTACAGCCCGAGTACCACGGATGGTTTACATCACTATAGCCCGAGTACCACGGATGGTTAACCTCACTATAGCCTGAGTACCACGGATGGTGAACCTCACTATAGCCTGAGTACCACGCTTCACTTCAACAGCTGATGGACATAGAAATACCATTGTGTCTCCATCCCAAATAGCACCCTATTCCCTATATAGTGCACTACTCTTGACCAGGGCTTATATGGTCAAAAGTAGTTCACTATAGGAAATGTAGGCCTTTCCTGTTCAGTAGTTGGTATTCAGACTTACCTTATGCAGGTGTGTAAATGGTTTTACAGGCGTGGTTCCCTTGCGTGCACTGAACACATTTAATTCAGCCACTGAAAACCCTCCCACTTGCTGGCCAACATATTTTCTCGTGGAGTTTTCATTCAATAGGGTTTTCAGTACATTTATCTAAAGCCATCCCTTTAAATACGCTGTACCTTTAATTAGAATTTTGTCGACAGACTCACTAGGATACATGGAGAGAACGATTCAGAATATTAGAGATCAATGAAAGAAAGACATCTAAATATATGCATATTTGTCTCCGTTTTTTTATTTTTTATCTACCAGTTGGTGCTGAAACAATCAAATTTTCTAGATAGGGTTAGGAAAGTGTGTATGGATCATTGGGGGGAAAATGGAGAGCGTTAACGCACAAAATATATTGATGAATCAACAACAACAAAAAACTCTTGAAAGTTGTCATAGTCAAGTTAAATCCATTAAATATTGGAAGGTGGTAAAAGTCTACAATAAGGGGTTGAACAATAGTCCTATAAAATCTACCATAATCCTCACTAAATCACGGAACTATATCACGACGGTCCAGTTATTGTGAACCGTGCGCCAGGCTCCAGGTATCAACCTGCTACGTGTGGTCTGAGTTCCAGAACGTCCTAAATTAATCGCACAACGTTAGCCTGATATAAACCGCTAATACTAGTGACCCTCAGGAACAACTACACAGACGTGACAGGGGAAAAGAAAGGTCAACGGAACGGAATGGAATGATGCTAAATGTAGACTACAAATTAAAGAAAACTAACACTATAGTAAAAAAATGTCTGTTGGTATTACTGATGGTGGCTAATATTCAACATGATACAAATTGTCAAATTTAAAAAAAAAAAACGCAGAAAAGCCCATTATATAATTACAACATTCCAAAGCGCATACATCAACTTGGCAGAAAGCTTTATCTTGGGTTTCCAAATAGCATCCACGCAAATTATGAGGGCACAAAGAAAATTTCAATTCTGAATAACGGCAGAGCTATTTATAGCTTAATTCACAGTGGAAAAGGGGCCGCAATGCATGTCACTTTAATATTACTTTCCGTTTGCTTTCATATAACTGGTTTCATAAGGAAAAATAATCTACGGTAAAACAATTGTTATTTTTATTTACAATCCCCTCCTACCAAACTGATTACTAATTTTACCTAGCTCTTATCAATAGTTATTGTCAAATTAAAAGAAATTAGATGCTTTTTCCGACTTTAGATGCTTTTTCCGACTTTGTTCGCTCGACCTTATTCATTGGTTCAATCGCGCGCGTAGAAGGTGGTGGAATTATGAGGTAATGAAGTAAAGGTTAGAATATAGTGTTTCTGTAGGACACACCTCCTCCTCCACCTTCATTTATTTGATCTCCACCCCCCTAAATGAATAGCATGCTATTCTCATGCTTAAATTCAAGATCAGAATACGCGTAGAGAGAAAAGTGCATCAAAAAACTGAATTTACGTAACATTTATGCGCGCTTAACTCGGGTTGGAATCGGGCCCTATGTAGGGAATAGGGTGGTATTTGTGAGTCACGCAGTGTTCTAGTCAAATTGTCTTGGTCTGATTGGGTTTGTCAGTTACAGTCATTATATTTCTATGCGTATGGGGTAAGGAAGCAGCATCGCATCAATTAACCAGGAAAAACCATCATCATCAACCATTCATCACACACACACACACACACACACACACACACACACACACACACACACACACACACACACACACACACACACACACACACACACACACACACACACACACACACATCTCTACAGCTTCTGTGTCTCTTCTGTAATATTCTCATGATGGACCAGATGGAACTGAGCTGTAGGCCTAGCTGTGTCCCAAATGACACCCTATGGGTCCTGGTCAAAAGCAGTGCACTATATAGGGAACAGGCTGCTATTTGGGATGCCCCAAGTATTCTGAACATCCAATCCATTCTGTCTGATTCCATCACAAATAGTCATTCAGGGTTCACGTTACAAATCAGCCTGGCCCACCATCAGAACTGAAACAAATCAGCCTGGCCCACCATCAGAACGGAACCAAAAGTACAATTTCCATCCTAAAACAGTCAGCCACACGTTCTCTGAATGAAATTAGAAACAAACCATTAAAAACCCTTTGTTGGAAGAATTAGCACGAAGTTTCTCTTGGGCTGCTTTGTTTTGACAAAATCACTGTTCAAAGGGACTGTTTACTGCTGTTCAAAGGACTGTTTACTGCGCTTCAAAGGACTGTTTACTGCTGTTCAAAGGACTGTTTACTGCTGTTCAAAGGACTGTTTACTGCGGTTCAAAGGACTGTTTACTGCTGTTCAAAGGACTGTTTACTGCTGTTCAAAGGACTGTTTACTGCGGTTCAAAGGACTGTTTACTGCTGTTCAAAGGACTGTTTACTGCTGTTCAAAAGACTGTTTACTGCGCTTCAAAGGACTGTTTACTGCTGTTCAAAGGACTGTTTACTGCTGTTCAAAGGACTGTTTACTGCTGTTCAAAGGACTGTTTACTGCGGTTCAAAGGACTGTTTACTGCTGTTCAAAGGACTGTTTACTGCTGTTCAAAGGACTGTTTACTGCGGTTCAAAGGACTGTTTACTGCTGTTCAAAGGACTGTTTACTGCTGTTCAAAGGACTGTTTACTGCGCTTCAAAGGACTGTTTACTGCTGTTCAAAGGACTGTTTACTGCTGTTCAAATGACTGTTTACTGCTGTTCAAAGGACTGTTTACTGCTGTTCAAATGACTGTTTACTGCTGTTCAAATGACTGTTTACTGCGGTTCAAAGGAATGTTTACTGCGTTTCAAAGGACTGTTTACTGCGGTTCAAAGGACTGTTTACTGCGGTTCAAAGGACTGTTTACTGCTGTTCAAAGGACTGTTTACTGCTGTTCAAATGACTGTTTACTGCTGTTCAAAGGACTGTTTACTGCGCTTCAAAGGACTGTTTACTGCTGTTCAAAAGACTGTTTACTGCGCTTCAAAGGACTGTTTACTGCGCTTCAAAGGACTGTTTACTGCTGTTCAAAGGACTGTTTACTGCTGTTCAAAGGACTGTTTACTGCTGTTCAAAGGACTGTTTACTGCTGTTCAAATGACTGTTTACTGCTGTTCAAATGACTCTTTACTGCGGTTCAAAGGAATGTTTACTGCGTTTCAAAGGACTGTTTACTGCGGTTCAAAGGAATGTTTACTGCGTTTCAAAGGACTGTTTACTGCGGTTCAAAGGACTGTTTACTGCGGTTCAAAGGACTGTTTACTGCTGTTCAAAGGACTGTTTACTGCTGTTCAAATGACTGTTTACTGCTGTTCAAAGGACTGTTTACTGCGCTTCAAAGGACTGTTTACTGCTGTTCAAAAGACTGTTTACTGCGCTTCAAAGGACTGTTTACTGCGCTTCAAAGGACTGTTTACTGCTGTTCAAAGGACTGTTTACTGCTGTTCAAAGGACTGTTTACTGCTGTTCAAAGGACTGTTTACTGCTGTTCAAATGACTGTTTACTGCTGTTCAAATGACTCTTTACTGCGGTTCAAAGGAATGTTTACTGCGTTTCAAAGGACTGTTTACTGCGGTTCAAAGGACTGTTTACTGCGGTTCAAAGGACTGTTTACTGCTGTTCAAAGGACTGTTTACTGCTGTTCAAATGACTGTTTACTGCGGTTCAAAGGACTGTTTACTGCGGTTCAAAGGGCTGTTTACTGCGGTTCAAAGGACTGTTTACTGCTGTTCAAAGGACTGTTTACTGCTGTTCAAAGGACTGTTTACTGCTGTTCAAAGGTCTGTTTACTGCTGTTCAAAGGACTGTTTACTGCGCTTCAAAGGACTGTTTACTGCTGTTCAAAGGACTGTTTACTGCTGTTCAAAGGACTGTTTACTGCTGTTCAAAGGACTGTTTACTGCAGTTCAAAGGACTGTTTACTGCTGTTCAAAGGACTGTTTACTGCTGTTCAAAGGACTGTTTACTGCTGTTCAAAGGACTGTTTACTGCTGTTCAAAGGACTGTTTACTGCTGTTCAAAGGACTGTTTACTGCTGTTCAAAGGACTGTTTACTGCTGTTCAAAAGACTGTTTACTGCTGTTCAAAGGACTGTTTACTGCGCTTCAAAGGACTGTTTACTGCTGTTCAAAGGACTGTTTACTGCTGTTCAAAGGACTGTTTACTGCTGTTCAAAGGACTGTTTACTGCTGTTCAAAGGACTGTTTACTGCGCTTCAAAGGACTGTTTACTGCTGTTCAAAAGACTGTTTACTGCTGTTCAAAGGACTGTTTACTGCGCTTCAAAGGACTGTTTACTGCTGTTCAAAGGACTGTTTACTGCTGTTCAAAGGACTGTTTACTGCGGTTCAAAGGACTGTTTACTGCTGTTCAAATGACTGTTTACTGCGGTTCAAAGGACTGTTTACTGCGGTTCAAAGGGCTGTTTACTGCGGTTCAAAGGACTGTTTACTGCTGTTCAAAGGACTGTTTACTGCTGTTCAAAGGACTGTTTACTGCTGTTCAAAGGACTGTTTACTGCTGTTCAAAGGACTGTTTACTGCTGTTCAAAGGACTGTTTACTGCGCTTCAAAGGACTGTTTACTGCTGTTCAAAGGACTGTTTACTGCTGTTCAAAGGACTGTTTACTGCTGTTCAAAGGACTGTTTACTGCAGTTCAAAGGACTGTTTACTGCTGTTCAAAGGACTGTTTACTGCTGTTCAAAGGACTGCTTACTGCTGTTCAAAGGACTGTTTACTGCTGTTCAAAGGAATGTTTACTGCTGTTCAAAGGACTGTTTACTGCTGTTCAAAGGACTGTTTACTGCTGTTCAAAGGGATGTTTACTGCTGTTCAAAGGACTGTTTACTGCTGTTCAAAGGACTGTTTACTGCGCTTCAAAGGACTGTTTACTGCTGTTCAAAGGACTGTTTACTGCTGTTCAAAGGACTGTTTACTGCTGTTCAAAGGACTGTTTACTGCGCTTCAAAGGACTGTTTACTGCTGTTCAAAGGACTGTTTACTGCTGTTCAAAGGACTGTTTACTGCACTTCAAAGGACTGTTTACTGCTGTTCAAAGGACTGTTTACTGCTGTTCAAAGGACTGTTTACTGCTGTTCAAAGGACTGTTTACTGCGCTTCAAAGGACTGTTTACTGCTGTTCAAAGGACTGTTTACTGCTGTTCAAAGGACTGTTTACTGCGCTTCAAAGGACTGTTTACTGCTGTTCAAAGGACTGTTTACTGCTGTTCAAAGGCCTGTTTACTGCTGTTCAAAGGCCTGTTTACTGCTGTTCAAAGGCCTGTTTACTGCTGTTCAAAGGACTGTTTACTGCTGTTCAAAGGACTGTTTACTGCTGTTCAAAGGACTGTTTACTGCTGTTCAAAGGACTGTTTACTGCTGTTCAAAGGACTGTTTACTGCGCTTCAAAAGGCTGTTTCAACTAATGACACAAATGACTATTTGTAGTTTTAAACAGGCCATGCTGCCTGTTGCTTAACAGTGAACACAGTACAGCATCATATGTAACACGTTCAGTGCTTCCAATGAGATCAAGGCTTCTTTCATGTTAGCACTTCAGTTACGTCCCTAATGGCACCCTATTCCCTTTATAGTGCACTACTTTAGACCATGACCTATAACACCCTATTCCCTATCTAGTCACATGGCTACCCGGACTATTCACATTGCCCCCCCCTCCACACCACTGCCACTCTCTGTTGTCATCTATGCATAGTCACTTTATTTAACTCTACCTACATGTACACACTACCTCAACTAACCGGTGCCCCCGCACATTGACTCTGTACCGGAACCCCCCTGTATATAGCCTCCACATTGACTCTGTACCGGAACCCCCCTGTATATAGCCTCCACATTGACTCTGTACCGGCACCCCCCTGTATATAGCCTCCACATTGACTCTGTACCGGAACCCCCCTGTATATAGCCTCCACATTGACTCTGTACCGGAACCCCCCTGTATATAGCCTCCACATTGACTCTGTACCGTAATACCCTGTATATAGCCTCCACATTGACTCTGTACCGTAACACCCTGTATATAGCCTCCACATTGACTCTGTACCGGAACCCCCCTGTATATAGCCTCCACATTGACTCTGTACCGGAACCCCCCTGTATATAGCCTCCACATTGACTCTGTACCGTAACACCTTGTATATAGCCTCCACATTGACTCTGTACCGTAATACCCTGTATATAGCCTCCACATTGACTCTGTACCGTAATACCCTGTATATAGCCTCCACATTGACTCTGTACCGTAATACCCTGTATACAGCCTCCACATTGACTCTGTACCGTAATACCCTGTATATAGCCCCACCCCCCTGTATATATTGTTATATTTTACTGCTCCTCTTTAATTACTTGTTACTTTTATCTCTTATTCTTATCCTTATTTTTAAAACTGCACTGGAAACAGGGGGAGGGACCTACCTGGGACCTGTCCAATTTACAACGTTAATGCCCTAATGAACACTACCCGGTCTAGCTAATCCCAGTTGATGTTTCTAGGAGTGACAGTCATGAGGCAACCCCTTACATTAGCTGGGAGTGACAGGCATTAGGCAGCCCCTTACATTAGCTGGGAGTGACAGGCATTAGGCAGCCCCTTACATTAGCTGGGAGTGACAGGCATTAGGCAACCCCTTACATTAGCTGGGAGTAACAGGCATTAGGCAGCCCCTTACATTAGCTGGGAGTGACAGGCATTAGGCAGCCCCTTACATTAGCTGGGAGTGACAGGCATAAGGCAGCCCCTTACATTAGCTGGGAGTGACGGGCATTAGGCAACCCCTTACATTAGCTGGGAGTGACAGGCATTAGACAGCCCCTTACATTAGCTGGGAGTGACAGGCATTAGGCAGCCCCTTACATTAGCTGGGAGTGACAGGCATTAGGCAGCCCCTTACATTAGCTGGGAGTGACAGGCATTAGGCAGCCCCTTACATTAGCTGGGAGTGACAGGCATTAGGCAGCCCCTTACATTAGCTGGGAGTGACGGGCATTAGGCAGCCCCTTACATTAGCTGGGAGTGACAGGCCAAAGAGTGATTCGGGTTTGATTTCAGCTCATAAGGCAGCGCCTACATTAGCAGTCTTTGCCAGGACATACAATGAACATGATTCTGGCCTACAGGGATGATCACTGAGGCTTGTTTGGCCCTGGTTTGCTAAGGTTGGCTAATCCCTGTTGACGCCCCTGGGGAGTCACAGCTATAAGGCAGCGATATACATTAGCAGCATTTGCCAGGCCATTCAATGAACATTCAGGTTTTGCCTATAGAAATACAATTATTAGATAATGACTAGATTATATTTCTATGGTCTTGTTCTGGTTGGCTAATTCCAGGCTGTTAATGTCTCTAGGAGTGACAGGGCAGACAGAGGGACGACAGTGGTAGGAGGCAGGTAGCCTAGCGGATAAGAGAGTTTGGGCCAGTAACTGAAAGGTCACTGGTTTGAATCCCTGAGCCAACTAGGTGACAAAAAAAACAATCTGTTGATGTGCCATTGAGCAAGGCACTTCACCCTAGTTGCTCTGGATTGTCTGCTAAATGAGTGGCAGGGGGCTGTTCCACTGTGATGTGAATACTACAGTCTGTAATTAACAGACATTGATCTAATTAACCACATGCTGTGCTCTGTCAAACTTCAATCCACTGAGATTTTGTCTTGCTCACACTGAAAAATCGGTGTTGGGGGGGGCGTACTCCCTCTGTCGGTCCACGTGCCCTTGAGCAAGACACTTCACCCTAATTTGCTCCAGGGGCGCTGTACAACTATGGCTGACCCTGTAAAACAAACACATTACACTGAACCTATCATTTAAAAAATATATGTATTGGCTTTCACACTGAAATATTTTTAAACTGCATAGCTATTGTGTGGGTGATGTAGGCTCCTTTCATTGTGTTTAATAATCACCACTCATCAACTCCCCTGTCAACCACACAACAACAGCCAGTAAGGCATGACCAATCAATTAACAACTCCAACAATTTTAACCACACAACAACAGCCAGTAAGGCATGACCAATCAATTAACAACTCCAACAATTTCAACCACACAACAACAGCCAGTAAGGCATGACCAATCAATTAACAACTCCAACAATTTCAACCACACAACAACAGCCAGTAAGGCATGACCAATCAATTAACAACTCCAACAATTTCAACCACACAACAACAGCCAGTAAGACATGACCAATCAATTAACAACTCCAACAATTTCAACCACACAACAACAGCCAGTAAGACATGACCAATCAATTAACAACTCCAACAATTTCAACCACACAACAACAGCCAGTAAGACATGACCAATCAATTAACAACTCCAACAATTTCAACCACACAACAACAGCCAGTAAGACATGACCAATCAATTAACAACTCCAACAATTTCAACCACACAACAACAGCCAGTAAGGCATGACCAATCAATTAACAACTCCAACAATTTCAACCACACAACAACAGCCAGTAAGACATGACCAATCAATTAACAACTCAATTAACAACAGTAAGACATGACCAATCAATTAACAATTTCAATATGAACTGCTACTCACTTAATAATCCACTGTATTTTGGGTTGTGTATTTGTACCTATAATAAACTCGTTCTTATATAGCGGGTGATTACATCAAAAGTGTTAACTGCATGTTGATTGGCAGTGTGCCTGGCTCACCTAATCCTGTAATTACACCAATCACCATGTTACACAGCTGCAGGAGCAACACGAGGTGAAACATGTTTTTTATTTATTATCATTGCCATCAAGTGGCATTGGACCAGGGCCAGGTCAAAAGGAAGCCTGCCAGTAAAAACAAGTTCAAGTCCGTCACCTATACAACCTGTGTTCTGTGTCAGTCTAAAGAGCTGCCTTTAGGTAGGCTACTTGCTGCTGGTGAACCCACTTCAAATTTTGCATACATTTGCCCCAATAGATCGACAGACGATGCAATCGCCATCGCATTGCACACTGCCTTATCCCATCTGGACAAGAGGAATACCTATGTAAGAATGCTGTTCATTGAGTATAGCTCAGCATTCAACACCATAGTACCCTCCAAGCTCATCATTAGGTTTGGGGCCCTGGGTCTGAACCAGGACCTGGGTCCTGGACTTCCTGACGGGCTGCCCCCCAGGTGGTGAAGGTAGGAAACAACACCTCCACTACACTGATCCTCAACACAGGGGCCCCACAAGGGTGCATGCTCAGCCCTCTCCTGTACTTCCTGTTCACCCATGACTGCGTGGCCTCGCACGCCTCCAACTCAATTATCCAGTTTGCTGACGACACAACAGTAGTAGGCCTGCTTACCAACAACGACGAGACAGATTATAGGGAGGAGGTGAGGGCCCTGGCGGAGTGGTGCCAGGAAAATAACCTCTGCCTCAACGTCAACAAAACGAAAGAGCTGATCGTAAAAACAGCAGAGGGAGAATCCACATCGACGGGGCCGCAGTAGAGAGGTTGAAAAGCTTCAAGTTCCTCGGCGTACACATCACTGACCATCTGAAATGGTCCACCCCACACAGACAGCGTGGTGAAGACGGAGCAACAGCGCCTCTTCAACCTCAAGAGGCTGAAGAAATTCTGCTTGGCCCCTAAGACCCTCACACCGCAAGGCTCTCCAGAGGGTGATATGGTCTGCCCAACGCATCACCAGGGGCCAGGGGCGGTTCTAGCTTGTATTGCTCCCTGGACGAACCCCCCCCTTCAGACATTTGGAAAAACACAAATAAATAACCATAACATTTAAAACGATATAAATATAAAAATATATACAAAAATAAGAATCATAAATATCAAAAAGAAGTAAGAAAGACAAATAGAAACAAATGTGTTGATTTGGCCCTCGAGCATCAATACATTACCCATCCCCCAACACTGTCAACCAAGAGTCAAGACTAAACCAGTTCACCTTGGTGGTGTGCAGACTGGTTTTATATTATTCTTAACCATTTCACACAAACCAGAAAAAAATGCAACAATATGTCTGTGAAACTATATATTTCACAGTACTATGAATGAATTGTGGTTTATTTGGTAGCATTTCGTAGTGTGACTGATTTGATTAATTGCAACTATCAGCCAACATCCCAAGTATTCTCAAATTGCCAACATGGGTTGAGGTCAATTCAGAATTGAACTCAATTCAAACAATGGAAGCAGAATTTTAATAGAATTTGAATTGAAAGATGTAGAATTTAATTCAAACCTGTTCAACTAAGACATGAAACATGAAAGTCTCATTCATTTGACAAATATTTTATCAAAAAGATATGCCACTTATTAATGCAACAAATACACACACCATTCAAATATTAGTTTGCTAATAACTCAAAGATGTCACACAGTATTTTTATTTGTCATGAGATGTTAGATTCCCTTCCATAATGCAGTATTCGATCTAATGCATTCTGGGAAATGTATTCTGATATTTAAAAACATTAAGGGAATAATTGATTATTGTAGACAACCCACAACATGATCTTGGAATATTTCCAGACCACTTTAATTATTTAACATTGTTTTAAGAGTATACGTTTTTAAAATGAAATGTTTTAACCTTACGCTACGTGGTATTGGTAACCTGTAAATGATATCAAAATAAACATTACTATGGTGATGTGTTGAATAAATAAGCTATTTGAATTTCATTGAATCAAATTCTACTTCCTTTAATTCAAATTCTATTCAAAATTCTGATTCCCGTGGGGTGTGGCCAATTAAAATTCCAATTGAAATTCTATAATTTAATTGGAATTAAAGAGCAATTCACAACTCAATTCAGAACTGACCCAAACCCTGCTGACAACATCCCAGGTATTCTCAAACCGCCAGCGTCCCAGGTATTCTCAAACCGCCAGCGTCTCAGGTATTCTCAAACCGCCAGCGTCCCAGGTATTCTCAAACCGCCAGCGTCCCAGGTATTCTCAAACCGCCAGCGTCCCAGGTATTCTCAAACCGCCAGCGTCCCAGGTATTCTCAAACCGCCAGCGTCCCAGGTATTCTCAAACCGCCAGCGTCCCAGGTATTCTCAATCCGCCAACGCCCCAGGTATTCTCAAACCGCCAGCGTCCCAGGTATCCTCAACCCGCCAGCGTCCCAGGTATTCTCAAACCGCCAGCGTCCCAGGTATTCTCAAACCGCCAGCGTCCCAGGTATTTTCAAACCGCCAGCATCCCAGGTATTCTCAAACCGCCAGCGTCCCAGGTATTCTCAAACCGCCAACGTCTCAGGTATTCTCAAACCGCCAACGCCCCAGGTATTTTCAAACCGCCAATGCCCCAGGTATTTTCAAACCGCCAACGCCCCAGGTATTCTCAAACCGCCAATGCCCCAGGTATTCTTAAACCGCCAGCGTCCCAGGTATTCTCAAACCGCCAACCTCCCAGGTATTTTCAAACCGCCAATCTCCCAGGTATTCCTACCTGTCAATCTCCTAGGTATTCTTTTTATAATTTTTTAGGAATGAGGCAGTTCAACTCCTTTATTTATTTGTTTTTTAGTTGTTTGTATTTTTATTAGCTAGGGCAGTAAACGACTGACAGGAAAGGTATGAGGAGACAGGAGAGAGTGTGTTAGAATAGCAATGGGTGGAATTCAGACCCACTCTCGTACCGGTACATAGAACGCCAATCATCCCAGGCCACACCTCCCAAGTATTCTAACCAAACTAACTGCCAACATCCCACTCAGGTATTCTATTCTCATGTCCAGGAGTAGCCTGCTGGTTGGCGCTGTCTTGCTAAGTGTGACAATGGCCATAGAAGTATGCAAGACAGCACAGACAGATCTGGCACCAGAATAGTCCAGGAGGTCTCAGCCCAAAGACCTGCTGGACACATAATGGTATTCAAAATCAGACACATTTTTCTCTGTTTGCTCACAGGCATCGTTTAAATCAACACACCATGGACTCTCATGTCCAAGAGGTTCTGGGTACAAAGACCTGTAGTACTTTTTTCACACTATTGTTCCAATCTGAACCATAGGCCAACTGTGCTGTCCTATGATATTTTCTTTTTCACATTGTCCTTTACGGCACTGTTCCAGGAACCATTGTCGATGCTTTACTAGGCCAATGCAGTACAGCTCAGCTTGACTTGGCTCAGCTCAGTAGTGTGAAAGGGATATGGGAGTCATGATAGGATGCAGACAGCTTCCTTTGTTTGCTGACAATTAGGAGGTTAATGTAGGCTCGTGGTTATTGGCCTGGTTTTAAATGCCATCTGTCAAATCAGAGGATTCATTGGTCAATATTTCTTCCTGCCTACCTCACTGTTAAAACAGTCTCCTGCTGAGGAGCTCCCTGAGGAGTCCCTAGGGAGTGGACTAGTCTACCGTCTCAAGGTCACTCTCACACAGACCCTCTCCACATCACATGGCTAGAGACACTATCAATCTCCATCTCAATCTCTCATTCATTCATAATTTGAAAAACATATCCATCATTGTGCTTAACGTCAACTGGAGAAGGACTATATACATGTATAGAAACGGTTAGGTATGTGGACAGTAGAGATATCTCTTTCCTACTCACCCGTGCGTATTTAGAGGAGTAGGGGTCTTCAAACAGAGCCCACATGCGTTTCTGCCAGCGGCCCCAAACCCCCCCTGCCTTGGCATCTGGAGAATCCCCCTGTGCCAGCCTCCTTGTCATCTCATCAGCCTCATCACCAACCCCGTCCCCCTGGTCGGCTGCAATCTCCGGGTCTGGATCATCGTTACCAGTCAGGTCGAGCAAGGCCCCCCCGCCGAAACTATCAAGTGCCTCTTCCGCCTCGCGATGCTGGCTATAGGTCATCCAACAACACGGCTCCACGTCCGTCTCGTCGATGCCCCAGAAGGCCAGTTCCTCCTCATACAGTGGTCCGCAGACATCGGCAGGGCAGTGCAGTTTACCCGTCCGGTAATAATTAAGGATATGGGCGAAAACACCCGGGTGGCGGTCGAAGAAGAATTCCTCATGTTTGTCATCCCAGTCGAAGTGGCTAGGCGCGTCGGGTTCGGCGAGCCAGGATAAGCGGGTACCGGGCAGGGTACGCAGGGTACCGCGATAAGTCTGATGTTTGATACCTCCCACGTTAATCACAATGCGATCCTTCTCGTCGCTCAAGCCCATTGCGTCCCTTAGGCATGTCTCCAGTAAGTTCCCAGCATCACAACGACAACTCTATGAGCACCGCACGCCTCAACGGGAGGGAGGGAGTAAGAACGCTCGCAAGTGCAACACATGCACACCCGGGATTAGCAGGGGGGGGGGGGGGAGAGAGTAGGATGCTATAGGAAACAGAACAATGCACAAAATAAATCTGCTGCTTCTATTACAGGCTACAGACCCTCAAATAATACACGTATAGACCTAATTTAGCACATGTGCCCACTGATGATGCCAGATGCTCCAACGGTTCTCCAACCTGTCACGGAAATCAATCACCAACCAGACCTACTGGAGGGAAAACATATAATTGCAAAAAAAATGATTGTAGTCAATGGCTTCCCATAAACAATGGACGTCACCTCGCAGTGGTATAATTCCGATAGACAAAGATGATGATATAATTGTTTTTTTTCTTCTTTTTTATCCAAATCCAACACAATGACTCTCCTCCTGTTGTGGTGGTTTTGGTGGAACCTGTTTATGACATCGACGGGCAGTAAGGTGACTGCTGTGCCAAGGGTGACTGCTGTGCCAAGGGTGACTGCTGTGCCAAGGGTGACTGCTTTCCGTGGTTCTGAAAGGACAGCACCAGTCTCTCCCTCTCTCCCTCCTTCTCTCCGAGACACCCTCCGTGCTATTCAGACTGCTACCCGTCCTCTCATGTATCTACTGTCGCTTACCCCTTCCCCAAAAGAACACAGAAAAATCCAGTTTTCCGTTGAACGAAACCGATAGCTGTAAAGATCAAACGCCGCGCCTTCTATTCTCACGCAGGTGTCTGTGAGTGACTGTGTTTATCTTCAGGCGGTAATTGTTGTTTCCATGTATGCATTTGACGGACCGATGCCTGTGATTCCCTCGTGCTTAGAGCCTGCAGGAGGGCGAGCAGTCAACCGTGTTCACGGGTGTGAAGTCTCAAGAAGAAAAACGACGGAAGGCAAGAAGGCACGCGCACGTCCTATGTTCTCTTTATTTGTGTGCTCGCGGTGGGTAAGGATTCTCTTTAGAATTGTCACGAACTCGGAACAGCGTTGGTTCTGGAAACACCGTGGAAGAAGAAGAGGAGGAAGAAGAAGAGGGAGTAGGACTGTCAGGCTAGAGCCTCACGAAATGTCCCTAAAAAAAAACACCACCGAAAATACAAGCTAACAATAATCATTGTTGACAGCTGGTTCCCTCCCTCCCTAGTTTTACCTCGTCTCAGATGACATGGAGCATGCCAAGTCATAACCATTGTTTTGTTTTAACTGTCAGTCACGGAGTTCATGCGTTCACTAGTTTGTTTGCGTTGTTTGCCAGCGAGGCAGCCCCACCCCTTTTCCATCCTTAAAGTTCTTTATTTGTTTACAGTCGCCTTAAGTATTTTTGGACCATTGTCCAAACCGACAGTCTGACATCGTCAATAGGTTTTATTTTGAGGGTTTGCTGGATATGACCCCTTACATCATTAGGCGGAACGCCCCAATCCCATCCTACATCAAACAAGTAAATAAAATGTATGCATTTGAATCAAAATCAAACTTTATTTATAGATCAACTTTCGTACAGGGAATGCGTTTCATAGTGTTTAATGAAATATTACGCTCCCCCCCCAAAAAATAGAATGTAAATGAATATAAACAAAAAAACAGAGAGCTTATGGAAATGTGTTCCCTTTTTTTATACAACGTGATTTTGTATGAACAGAGACAGACAACCAGTGGTGCCACAACGGTCTCGGATTTCAATTCCCTCTCTCCACCAAATGGTAAGAGGCTATATAAAATCGTTATGATGTCATTATGACCATTGCCAACAGAGAGTGGTATTGCACATGAACACTGAACAATAATGTAAACGCAATATGCAAACATTTCAAAGATTTTACTGACTTACAGTTCACATAAGAAAATCAGTCAATTGATATAAATTCTTTACGTCCTAATCTATGGATTTCACATGACTAGGAATACAGATATACGCATTTGTTGATCACAGATACCTTTTAAAAAAAAAGGCAAGGGTGTGGATCAGAAAACCAGTCAGTATCTGGTGTGACCATTTGCCTCATTCAGCGCGACACATCTCCTTCGCATAGAGTTGATCAGGCTGTTAATTGTGGCCTGTGGAATGTTGTCCCACTCCTCTTCACTGGCTGTACAAAGTTGCTGGATATTGGCGGGAACTGGAACACGCTGTCGTACAAAACGATCCAGAATATCCCAAACATGCGCAATGGGTGACCTGTCTGGTGAGTACGCAGGCCATGGAAGAACAGGGACATTTTCAGCTTCCAGGAATTGTGTACAGATCCTTGCGACATGGGGATGTGTATTATCATGTTGAAACATGAGGGGATGGCGGGGGCTGAATGGCATGACAACGGGCCTCAGGATCTCGTTACGGTATCTTTGTGGGTTCAAATTGCAATCGATAAAATGCAATTGTGTTCATAGTCTGTAGTTTATGCCTGCCCCATACCATAATCCCGCTGCCACAATGGGGCACTCTGTTCACAACGTTGACATCAGCAAAACGCATTGCCCAGTGAAGTCGATTTTATTTACGCTCATGAAACATGGGACCAACATTTATTTCCCTGTAGGCTACCTCAGTCATCTTAGTGCTTCCTCAATATTACAATGACATTGCACTAGGTGTGCGAACTCGAATGTGTAGCAACCCAAAAGTTGCATGTTTGAATCTCATCATGGACAATTTTAGCTACTTAGCAACTACTTACTACTCTTCAGATACTTTTCTACTACTTAGCATGCTAGCTAACCCTAACCTTAACCCTAACCCCTAAACCTAGCTAACGTTAGCCACAACAAATTGGAATTTGTAACGTATACACTACCATTCCAAAGTTTGGTGTCACTTAGAAATGTTCTTGTTTTTGAAAGAAAAGCAATTTTTTTGTCCATTAACATCAAATTGATCAGAAATACAATGTAGACATTATTAATGTTGTAAATGACTATTGTAGCTGGAAACGGCAGATTTTTTATGGAATATCTACATAGGTGTACAGAGGCCCATTATCAGCAACCATCACTCCTGTGTTCCAATGGCACGTTGTGTTAGCTAATCCAAGTTTATCGTTTTAAAATGCTAATTGATCATTAGAAAACCCTTTTGCAATTATGTTAGCACAGCTGAAAACGGTTGTCCTGATTAAAGAAGCAATAAAACTGGCCTTCTTTTGACTAGTTGAGTATCTGGAGCATCAGCATTTGTGGGTTCAATTACAGGCTCAAAATGGACAGAAACAAAGACCTTTCTTCTGAAACTCATCAGTCTATTTTTGTTCTGAGAATAGACTGGCTATTCCATGTGAGAAATTGCCTAGAAACTGAAGATCTCATACAACGCTGTGTACTACTCCCTTCACAGAACAGCACAAACTGGCTCTAACTAGAATAGAAAGAGGAGTGGGAGGCCCCGGTGCACAACTGAGCAAGAGGACAAGTAGTGTCTAGTTTGAGAAACAGATGCCTCAAGTCCTCAACTGGCAGCTTCATTAAATAGTACTTGCAAAACACCAGTCTCAACATCAACAGTGAAGAGGCGACCCCCGGGATGCTAGCCTTCTAGGCAGAGTTGCAAAGAAAAAGCCATATCTCAGTATGGCCAATAAAAATACAAGTTTAAAGATGGGCAAAAGAACACAGACACACTGACCCTCAACACGGGGGCCCCTCAGGGGTGCATGCTTAGTTCCCTCCTGTACTCCTTGTTCATGTTTACTGTATGACCTGGCAAAGATATACGGGCATGCCATGTGAGCTGGATGATAGCAGGGTTTGGGGTCAATTCCATTTCACTTCAGTCAATTAATGTAGTAAACTGAAACTCGAATTTCAATATCAAGAGGTTTAGAGCTGAGCTTCGGTGGCCGTTGCCTACAGTGGTGGTCGGTGACGTTTAAGTTGACGGAGGATGATTTGTGTTTTTAATGAGCACGGCCTTATTTCTACTACAGCATATTGGATGACTGTCGTTCATATTCCATTTACCCAGCTCAATGTAATATTGATAGGTTTAGGCGACTACATGATACTCAAATTTCCCTAGACCCATCATGGAGGTTGCTACAACCTAGCCTATGAATTAAAGTTTACAATATGGATGCACACAGGTCGAGAGAATTTCAGGTGTTAGACAGTGACTCATTCAATACCGCCTTGCACACTTGCCTGCATCTAGCTGATCTAGGGTGTAAATCATTAGTTAAATCAACAGTTGCAAATGATAGTTTCTATTGGACAAATTCAGGTATGTTTATCCCCATTTCCTTCTGTTTCCTTCCATTTAAGAAACGTTTTTCAACAGAATGGGCAGAATGAATACACCCATATCGAGCCTAAATACAGTTCACTCTCATAGCAGCCACGTTGTATTCCATCTCCTATCTATGCGCTCTCCCCCTCACACTTTCCCCCTTCATTTGTGGACTTCAATTCACAAGACATCAGCTGTATGTGACTAGGTGAAAAAATACTTTCCAAACCAAAACATATAATAAACGCTAAGCACGGCCTACATAGTTGTCACCATATTAGCTAAAGTAACGTCATAGTCAAGATAGCTAATATAACTAATGCTACAATCATGCAGTAAAGTTACAGTGTACAGTCAGTAAGCAGTTTAGCAGTTACACCGGCGGGCCCCGTTGACAATACATTTTTAAAACCAAAAGCTTACCTTGGAAGAGTTCCAGTGTTGTGTTGGATAGGTATAGCCAGCTAGCTAACATAGCATCCCCCTGTTTGAGCAGGGTGTTTGAGTAGGCTAAACTAGCTAGCTGCATTTGCTAGCTAAGTAGGTGAAGCTGAAAAAAATGTGACCTCTTGCTTCTCCTTTTTTGAAAAAAATGAATTTGTTCAAAACTGTTCAACTACACACCATATTTTATGCACCGCAGTGCTAGCCAGCTGTATCTTATTCTTTCAGGACTATATTCATTATCTGATCCTTTGATTGGGTGGACAATGTCAGTTCATGCTGCAAGAGCTCTGATAGGTTGGAGGATGTCCTCTGGGAAGTTGTCATCATTACTGAGTAGTCTATGGAAGGGGGTGAGAACCATGAGCCTCCTAGGTTTTGTATTGAAGTCAATGTACCCAGAGGAGGATGGAAGCTAGCTGTCCTCCGGCTACACCATGGTACTACCCTACAGAGTGCTGCTGAGGCTACTGTAGACTTTCATTGCAAAACAATGTGTTGTAATCAATTATTTGTTGACGTGAATATATTTAGTATAGTTCTATCTAAAAAGGATAACTTTAATGTTTTACAGTTTTTATGTTTATGAAATTCACAGAGGAGGATGCTCCACGCCTACCAGCTGATAAACTAAACAGTATGTCAAAAGGGTCAGAGCTGAGCCTCTGTAGCTGTGGCAAGGAGGCAGGAGGACGTCGCTGGGAATGATGGCTGTATTCCAAATGGCACTCTATTCCTTATATAGTCCACCACCAACAGAGCCCTGGTCAAAAGTAGTGCACTATATAGGGAATAGGGTGCCAGCTCTGGTCAAAAGTAGTGCCCTATATAGGGAATAGGGTGTCATCTCTGGTCAAAAGTAGTGCCCTATATAGGTAATAGGGTTCCATAGGGCTCTGGTCTAAAGTAGTGCACTATATAGGGAATAGGGTGCCATTAGGGACGTAACTGAAGTGCTAACATGAAAGAAGCCTCGATCTCATTGGAAGCACTTAACGTGTTACATATGATGCTGTACTGTGTTCACTGTTAAGCAACAGGCAGCATGGTGTAACGGCGGTCCTCCTCCTCTTCTACCGAAAAGGAGGAGTATTGATCGAACCAAGGCGCAGTGGAGTTTGAACACATATTTATTAAACGAAAACACGAACTAAACTAAACTAACAAAACAACAAACGGTGTAGACAGACCTATACGACGAACTTACATAAAACAAGAAGAACGCACGAATAGGACAAAATGACTACACAAACCGAACAAACCGTAACAGTCCCGTATGGTGCAAACAATTACACAGACACGGAAGACAATCACCCACAACGAACACTGTGACAACGCCTACCTAAATATGACTCTTAATTAGAGGAACGCCAAACACCTGCCTCTAATTAAGAGCCATACCAGGCAACCCAAAAACCAACACAGAAACAGAAAACATAGAATGCCCACCCAACCTCACGTCCTGACCAACTAACACACATAAACTAACAGAAATAGGTCAGGAACGTGACATAACCCCCCCCATAAGGTGCGAACACCGGGCGCACCAGCACAAAGTCTAGGGGAGGGTCTGGGTGGGCATCTGACCACGGTGGTGGCTCAGGCTCCGGGCGAGGTCCCCACCCCACCATAGTCAATCCTAGCCTCCATCTCCCCCTAAAAATGTCCACCCTCATTCTACCCCCACAAAATCCTCTTGGTAACATCACTGACAGGGACAACACCGGGACAGAGAGATAGATAAAGACAGAGGGATAGCACAAGACAGAGGGATAGATCAGAATATAGAGGTAGCTCAGGATAGAGAGGGAGATCATGATAGAGGGGCAACTCCGGACTGAAAGGCAGCTCCGGACAGAGAGACAGCTCTGGACTGAGGGGCAGTTCTGGGTATATAGCCTTTTCTGGCTGAAGGGCAGCTCATGGCTGACTGACGAATCTGGACGCTCATGGCAGGCTGACGGCTCTCGACGCTCATGGCCGGCTGACGGCTCTCGACGCTCATGGCTGGCTGACGGCTCTCGACGCTCATGGCTGGCTGACGGCCCTCGACGCTCATGGCTGGCTGACGGCTCTCGACGCTCATGGCTGGCTGACGGCTCTCGACGCTCATGGCTGGCTGACGGCTCTCGACGCTCATGGCTGGCTGACGGCTCTCGACGCTCATGGCTGGCTGACGGCTCTCGACGCTCATGGCTGGCTGACGGCTCTCGACGCTCATGGCTGGCTGACGGCTCTCGACGCTCATGGCTGGCTGACGGCTCTCGACGCTCATGGCTGGCTGACGGTTCTCGACGCTCATGGCTCTCTGACGGCTCTGGCTGCTCATGGCTCTCTGACGGCTCTGGCTGCTCATGGCTCGCTGACGGCTCTGGACGCTCATGGCAGGTTGACGGCTCTGGCTGCTCATGGCTCGCTGACGGCTCTGGCTGCTCATGGCTCGCTGACGGCTCTGGCTGCTCATGGCTCGCTGACGGCTCTGGCAGATCCTGTCTGGCTGGCGGCTCTGGCAGATCCTGTCTGGCTGGCGGCTCTGGCAGATCCTGTCTGGTTGGCGGCTCTGGCAGATCCTGTCTGGTTGGCGGCTCTGGCAGACCCTGTCTGACGGGCGGCTCTAGCGGCTCCTGTCTGGCGGGCGGCTCTAGCGGCTCCTGTCTGGCGGACGGCTCTGTAGGCTCATGGCAGACGGGCGGCTTTGCAGGCTCATGGCAGACGGGCGGCTCAGACGGCGCTGGGGAGACGGATGGCTCAGATGGCGCTGGGGAGACGGATGGCTCAGATGGCGCTGGTGAGACGGATGGCTCAGATGGCGCTGGTGAGACGGATGGCTCTGGCCGGATAATGCGCACTGTAGACCTGGTGCGTGGTGCCGGAACTGGAGGCACCGGGCTAAGGACACGCACCTTCATACTAGTGCGGGGAGCAGGGACAGGGCACACTGAACTCTCAAAGCGTACTCTATACCTGGTGCGTGGTACCGGCACTGGTGGCACCGGGCTGAGGGCACGCACCTCAGGACTAGTACGGGGAGAAGTGACAGTGTGTACAGGACTTAGGAGACGCACAGGTGGCTTAGTGCGTGGGGCCGGAACTGGAGGCACCGAACTGGATACACGCACTATAGGGAGAGTGCGTGGAGGAGGAACAGGGCTCTGGAAATGCACTGGTAGCCTAGTGCGTAGTGTAGGCACTGTAGGTACTAGGCTGGGGCGGGGAGGTGGCGCCGGAAATACCGGACCGTGCAGGCGTACTGGCTCTCTTGAACATTGAGCCTGCCCAACCTTACCTGGTTGAATGCTCCCGGTCGCCCGCCCAGTGCGGGGAGGTGGAATAACCCGCACCGGGCTGTGTAGGCGAACCGGGGAAACCATGCGTAAGGCAGGTGCCATGTATGCCGGCCCGAGGAGACGCACTGGAGACCAGACGCGTTGAGCCGGCCTCATGACACCTGGCTCAATGCCCAATCTAGCCCTACCAGTGCGGGGAGGTGGAATAACCCGCACCGGGCTATGCACACGTACAGGAGACACCGTGCGCTCTACTGCGTAACACGGTGTCTGCCCGTACTCCCGCTCTCCACGGTTAGCCTGGGAAGTGGGCGCAGGTCTCCTACCTTCCCTAGGCCCACAACCCCTTAGCCCCCCCCCAATAAATTTTTGGGAGTTACTCACGGGCTTTTCGGGCTTCCGTGCAAGACGCGTCCCCTCATAACGCCGGTTCCCTTCTCCGGTTGCCTCTGTTCTCCTCAGTGCCTCCACCTGTTCCCATGGGAGGCGATCCCTTCCAGCCAGGATCTCCTCCCATGTGTAGCAACCTTTACCGTCCAATACATCGTCCCAAGTCCATTCCTCCTTCTTTCGCTGTCCCTTACTCCGTTTACACCGCTGCTTGGCTCTGGATTGGTGGGTGGTTCTGTAACGGCGGTCCTCCTCCTCTTCTACCGAAAAGGAGGAGTATTGATCGAACCAAGGCGCAGTGGAGTTTGAACACATATTTATTAAACGAAAACACGAACTAAACTAAACTAACAAAACAACAAACGGTGTAGACAGACCTATACGACGAACTTACATAAAACAAGAAGAACGCACGAATAGGACAAAATGACTACACAAACCGAACAAACCGTAACAGTCCCGTATGGTGCAAACAATTACACAGACACGGAAGACAATCACCCACAACGAACACTGTGACAACGCCTACCTAAATATGACTCTTAATTAGAGGAACGCCAAACACCTGCCTCTAATTAAGAGCCATACCAGGCAACCCAAAAACCAACACAGAAACAGAAAACATAGAATGCCCACCCAACCTCACGTCCTGACCAACTAACACACATAAACTAACAGAAATAGGTCAGGAACGTGACACAAGGCCTGTTTAAAACTACAAATAGTCATTTGTGTCATTAGTTGAAACAGTCCTTTGAACAGCAGTAAACAGTCCTTTGAACAGCAGTAAACAGTCCTTTGAACAGCAGTAAACAGTCCTTTGAACAGCAGTAAACAGTCCTTTGAACAGTGATTTTGTCAAAACAAAGCAGCCCAAGAGAAACTTCGTGCTAATTCTTCCAACAAAGGGTTTTTAATGGTTTGTTTCTAATTTCATTCAGAGAACGTGTGCGGCTGACTGTTTTAGGATGGAAATTGTACTTTCGTTTCCGTTCTGATGGTGGGCCAGGCTGATTTGTTTCAGTTCTGATGGTGGGCCAGGCTGATTTGTTTCAGTTCTGATGGTGGGCCAGGCTGATTTGTTTCCGTTCTGATGGTGGGCCAGGCTGATTGTTTCAGTTCTGATGGTGGGCCAGGCCGATTTGTTTCCGTTCTGATGGTGGGCCAGGCTGATTTGTTTCCGTTCTGATGGTGGGCCAGGCTGATTTGTTTCAGTTCTGATGGTGGGCCAGGCTGATTTGTTTCAGTTCTGATGGTGGGCCAGGCTGATTTGTTTCAGTTCTGATGGTGGGCCAGGCTGATTTGTTTCCGTTCTGATGGTGGGCCTGGCTGATTTGTTTCAGTTCTGATGGTGGGCCTGGCTGATTTGTTTCAGTTCTGATGGTGGGCCAGGCTGATTGGTTTCCGTTCTGATGGTGGGCCAGGCTGATTGGTTTCCGTTCTGATGGTGGGCCAGGCTGATTTGTTTCAGTTCTGATGGTGGGCCAGGCTGATTGGTTTCAGTTCTGATGGTGGGCCAGGCTGATTTGTTTCAGTTCTGATGGTGGGCCAGGCTGATTTGTTTCAGTTCTGATGGTGGGCCAGGCTGATTTGTTTCCGTTCTGATGGTGGGCCAGGCTGATTGGTTTCCGTTCTGATGGTGGGCCAGGCTGATTTGTTTCAGTTCTGATGGTGTGCCTGGGTTTTTAGCGGTTTAATTAAATGTATTCAGTGCGCGCAAGGGAACCACGCCTGCAATGCCATTTACACACCTGCATAAGATAAGTCTCAATACCAACTACTGAGAAGTGCATAGGAAAGGTGTACATTTCCTAAGTCTGAATCAGGCTCATTACTATTAACCAGAACCCTATGGGCTTTGGAGAGTAGTGCACTATATAGGGAATAGGTTGCCAGCCCTGGTCAAGAGTAGTGCGCTATATAGGGAATAGGGTGCCATTTAGGATGCCAACAATATGGTATTTCTATGCACATCAGCTTTTAAAGTGATGCATGGTACTTAGGCTATATTGAGGTAAACCATCCATCGTACTCGGGCTATAGTGAAGGGATTAAACACCTCCCTCTGCAACTGGTTCCTGGACTTTGATGGGCCGCCCTCAGGTGGTAAGTGTAGGCAACAACATCCGCCGCGCTGATCCTCAACACCGGGGCCCCTCACGGGGGCGTGCTTCGTCCCCTCCTGTATTCTCTGTTCACCCACGACTGCGTGGCTGCGCATGACTCCAACACCATCAGTAAATTTGCCGACAACACGACAGTGGTAGGTTTGATCACCGACAACCATGAGACAGCCTATAGGGAGGTCAGAGACCTGGCCGTGTGGTGCCAGGACAACAACCTCTCCCTCAACGTGACCAAAGACAAAAGAGATGATCGTGGACTATACGGAATGGAGAGCCGAGCACGCAACGGGGCTGAAGTGGAGCGGGTCGAGAGCTTCAAGTTCCTCGGTGTCCACATCACTAAGGATCAATTGTGGTCCATAACACACCAACACAGTTATAAAGAAGGCACAACAATACCTCTTCCCCCTCAAGAGGCTGAACATATTTGGCCATAGGTCCTCAGATGCTCAAAAAGGTTCTACAGTTGCACTATTGACAGTATCTTGACTAGTTGCGTCACTGCCTGGTATGGAAACTGCTTAAGCATCCGACCTCAAGGCACTACAGAGGGTAGTGCGTACGGCCCAGTACATCACTGGTGCCAAGCTTCCTGGCATCCAGGATCTCTATACCAGGCGGTGTCAGAGGAAGACCTTAAGAAATTGTCAAAGACTCCAGCCACCCAAGTCATAGACCAGGGGTGGGCATTTCCAGTCCTCGAGGGCCTGATTGGTGTCACAGTTTTGCCCCAGCCCCAGCTAACACGCCTGACTCCAATAATCACCTAATCATCATCTTCAGTTTAGAATGCAATTTAATTAATAATCTGTGTTTTGCTAGGGAAAGTAGAAAAAGTGACACCAATCAGGCCCTCGGAGTTGCCCACCCCTGTCATAGACGGTTCTCTGCTACTGCACAGCAAGTGGTACCGATGCACCAAGTCTGGAAACAACAAGCTCTTTAACAGCTTTTACCCACAAGCCATAAGCCACTGGCTCTATGCACACTCACACTGGCTCTATGCACACTCACACTGGCTCTATGCACACTCACACTGGCTCTATGCACACTCACACTGGCTCTATGCACACTCACACTGGCTCTATGCACACTCACACTGGCTCTATGCACACTCACACTGGCTCTATGCACACTCACACTGGCTCTATGCAGACTCACACTGGCTCTATGCACACTCACACTGGCTCTATGCACACTCACACTCTGCTGCGACTCTGTTTATTATGTCTCTTGATTGCCTAGTCACTTTTACCCCTACCCACATGTACATACTGTATTACCTCAATTACCCCGTACCGCTGCACATTGACTCAGTGCCTGGTACTCCTTGTATGTAGCCTTGTTATTTTATTTTGAGGAAATAGCAAGCATTTTTGAAACGGTCTGTTTGAGATACAAGTTTGAGGTGGGGTTTTTGAAGTGTATTTTTCATCAAGTTAGCTTTGGCCACAAATACGAGTATAGGATAAGTCAACATTATTTGGGTATGAGTTAACAGAATATTAACTTTTAAAAGTGAGATTTCCTCTGAACAGTTTAAAACTAACATTTAAAATGTGTAGAGTAGCAGGAAATGCATTTTAAAACTGCAAAACGTAGTCTTATCCTCATTGTAAAATTTAAAGAATAGCATGAGACGAGCTATAAAACAGCACATTTCTCTGCCCCATGGCAAAATCTTTAAAGGTGCAAAAATCCACGTATCCTTCCAATTATACTGTGTTTTAAAAATACCCCTCATGTCAAACTGTTCAGAAAAAAGTCATGTCAAACTGTTCAGAATTTCCGGAAATCTATTTTAAAATATTAACAGAAAAAATCTGGGTGAAGGACCTCCCGGACACCCCGTTCACCATACCCACGGGAAGTAGGGTGTCTCCTCGAGGGCGAGGAGCGGGCCAGTCGGCGAAGGTGGAAATATTGAATGATGTTGAGATCCAGAATATCCTCCACCGGAACACAACACCGCTCCTCTGGACCATACCCCTCCCAGTCCTCCAGGTACTGGAGCCAACCCCCACGACGTCGGGAGTCCAGTAGGGATCTGACGGCATATGCGGGACCTCCTTCGACTTCCAGGGGAGGCAGAGAGGAGTGTTGTGGGGGACAGCCTCAGCTAAAGGTCCAGGAACCACCAGCCTGAGAAGGGAGACATGAAAGGAAGGTGAGATACAGTAGTCACTTGGGAGCTGTAATCTATGTCACCTTGTTGACCCTCCGGAGAACCTTGAACGGCCCCACAAACCGGGGGCTCAGCTTCTTGCAGACACGATCACCAGGATGGAACACGGGAGCCTCCCTGTGGTGGCGATCCGCCTGCTCCTTCTGATGATGGACGGTGCGCTGGAGTCTCACGTGGGCATCGCTCCACACTTCTTCTGCGCACCTGAACCACTCATCCACCGCAGGAGCTTCGGTCTGGCCCGGTGTTCACGGAGTCAGGGCCGGCTGTTACTTCCAGTGTGTTAGGGGGTGAGTCAGCCCAGTGGAGGAGTGATGTAACGAATTCTGAGCGTACTCCACCCAGGGAAGGAATCAGGCCCACTCCCCCTGCCGGTCCTGGCAGTGACTTCTCAGGAACCTCCCCAGCTCCTGGTTCATCCTCTCCTCCTGCCCGTTAGACTGAGGCCTATACCCGGAATTGAGGCTGACCATGAGCCCAAGCTTCTCCATGAAGGCTTTCCATAACCGTGATGTGAATTGGGGGCCACGGTCGGACACGATGTCCACCGGAAGGTCATAGTGCCGGAAGACCTGCTGGGACACTGCCCCAGAGACCTGGAGAGCAGTAAGGAAACCAGAGAGAGGGATAAAACGACAGGATTTGTAGAATCTATCCACAACCACCAAAATGGTGGTGAAACTGTCAGAGGGGAGATCAGTGACAAAATCAATGGATAGATGAGACCAGGGACACTGAGGCACCGGAAGGGGAAGGAGTTTCCCTGCTGGAGCGTGCATGGGGAAATGTTGTTTGGGCACACACAGAACAGGAGTTGACGTAGCGAATAACGTCCTGCGCCAAGGTGGGCCTCCAATACTTTTTGGAGAGAGATTGAATAGTACGGGTGATCCCTGGATGTCCAGCGACGACAGCTGTATGTGCCCAGGTCAGCAGCCGATCCTTTATCCCCGTGGGAACGTAGATGCGCTCAAGATGACAGGTAGTGGGTGCTGGTTCCCTCTCCAGAGCCTGGCGAATGCCCACATCTACATCCCAGATCACAGGGGCAACAACTCAAGAGGGGACGGGGAAAGCAGGTCCTCCGGCATTCGGGTGCCCAGTCCGCAATTCTCATCCTTGACCATGAGATGGTTGGGTTATGGCGTTAGAGCCATGGGAGGCCGAGGATGATCTTGTGAACTGGTGCACTAATGACGAAGAAGGGAATGTTTTCCAGATGAATGGACTCTACGGTGAGGGTGGGTGGTGTGGTGATGTGTGCGTTGGTTCCGGATCCTAGGGGCTAATTTATCAAGGGCTTGGACCTGAAACAGAGAGGACAGCGGGAAAGAGGTGATGTTCAGAGAGGAAGCAAGGGTCTGGTCAATAAAGTTCCCTGCGACACCGGAATCCACTAGCGTTGTAGAAACTGTACATGAGGGACATGCACTGTTTCCCTACCGCCATGGGTTCAGGCTCTGATACAGAGTGGTCACTGAGGGAAGGAGAAAAGCGACAAGGGTACCGACGCTCCCAAAGTAGGCCATCGCGATGAGTGCGTCCAAGGAGAGGTTGTTGTCGTCTCGACATGCCAGTTTCGTCTGGATCTCCTTGCGCAGTCCTCTTCTGAAAAGCGTACAGAGTGCCGGCTCATTCCATCTGCTGGACGCTGCTACTGTCTGGAAGGTGAGTGCATACTCGACAGGAGTCTGATCATCCTGCCGTAGTTGAAATAGGCGCTCACCTCCTTCTCTGCCCTCCAGTGGATGATCGAAGATACCACAGAACAGAGCCTTGAACCCCTCATACGATGCCAGCTCCTCCTCTCCTCTCTCCCAGACGGCCAAAGCCCACTCCAACACCCACCGAGTCAGGAGAAAAATAACCATGGCAACCTTGGACCTATCGGTGGTGGGAGCTCCCATCTGGTGCACAAAATAGAGGGAGCACTTTGAGTAGGAAGCCACGGCATTTAGATGGAGTTGTTATATTTGTCTGGGAGAGACAAGCGGCCATCACTGACCTGGGGTGGACTGCTGAATGGACTGATGTGCTGGCTCGCTGGGTCGACTGGTGGTAGAGTATCCTCTACTAGTTGAAGGCAATGCCTCTCGGGTATGTTCAAGACATTGAAGAACGCAATGGACCTCTTCCATAACCGTCTCCAGTTGCGTCAGCTGGTCTTGGTGCTGACGATGTAGGTATCCCTGTTCGTCAACCGTATGGGAGATGTCCTGATGTCACGTTCTGACCTTAAGTTCTTTTGTTATTTCTTTGTTTTATGGTCAGGGCGTGAGTTGGGTGGGTTATCTATGTTTGTTTTTCTATGTTGGGTTTTTCGTTTGGCCGGATATGGTTCTCAATCAGAGGCAGGTGTTAGTCGTTGTCTCTGATTGGGAACCATATTTAGGGAGCTTGTTTTCTATTGTGTTTTGTGGGTGGTTTTCTTCCGTGTCTGTGTGTTCCACACGGAACTGTTTCGGTTTTAGTTCGTTCACTTTATTGTTTTGTATTTCAGTGTTCAGTTTTGTTCCATTAAATATTCATCATGAACACTTACCACGCTGCGCTTTGGTCCTCCTCTCTTTCTCCCAACGAAGATCGTTACACCTGATTTCCTGATGCTTCCATTTGTTGAGGCAGTATTCTGTAACGGAGACGCTGGGAGTCGAGAAACAAGTGTAGGGGCTGAGTTTAATAATACAATAAACATGGACCGATACAAACCAAGAGTAGCATCTGGACATGAAACACATAACCAAATACTTGTCCTATGTTGCTCTGTCTGTATGCTACGTCTTGCTTGTCCTATGTTGTTAACCAAATACTGCCTGGGGAATGGCACTAAGGGAGTGACAGATATAGGGGAGGTAATCAGTGAAGTGATGGAGTCCAGGTGTGTCTCATGATGAGGCGCAGCTGCACATAACGATGGTGCCAGTTTGAGTTTATTTGTATTGTTACAGGGACAGTGCACATTAATCAAGGTTTCAGTAAAAGTGCCGGTTTTAGCCAGCCGGCTAATTTTCAACCGCAGTCCCTGGGCAGGTTATTAAAAACAATTACAATATAGACAATCATTGAATAGTGAGCACACGCAGAGCAACATAGGACAAGCAAGACGTAGCATACAGACAGAGCAACATAGGACAAGCAAGACGTAGCATACAGACAGAGCAACATAGGACAAGCAAGACGTAGCATACAGACAGAGCAACATAGGACAAGCAAGACGTAGCATACAGACAGAGCAACATAGAACAAAAAGCAGTAAGACAAAATTCATAAAAGCAACAAAATGTTTCCACACCTCACAAGCTACAGACAACAGACAACATGGAAAGCGGCAATACACAGCTAGGGATTATGTTCACAAATCTGATTGACCTTTAGCCATGTCTTCATCCATTTTGTGAAAGTGTGATATGTGGTGCAGTTATGTGTGTCTGATGGCAGTGTATTCCAGACATGGGAAGCTCTCACAGAGAAAGCGGATTTACTAAAGGTGCTTTTCCTGACTATACAGTCACCTCTCATGGCAGACCTTGTGGATCTGCTGCCATATGTTTGGGTTTTCTGTTTAACAAAAATACTGAGTGGAGGGGGAGCCAGGCCATTTAGGATCTTGAATACAAGACATGCATCGGTGTATTGCACAAGATTTTCCCAACTCAGGAGCTCATGCTTTCTGAGGATGTAACAGTGATGATGGCTATTGGGCTTCCTATCAAGCACTTTGAGAGCCTGTTTGTAGACAGACTGAATGGGTTTTAATGTTGTACAGCAAGCTTGGGCCCAACTAGTCAAGCAGTATGTTAAGTGGGGGAGTATCATAGATTTGAAGTACAGTTCTGTAGTCAAACAATTTCGTATAAATTGGAAATTAGCTAGGTTGAATTTGGTTATCTGAATTACCTTTTTCACATGCTTTTTAAAAGAGAGGTTGGAATCAAGTATGATGCCAAGGTACTTAAAATCAGATATCACCTGGAGCTTCTCCCCTGACACATAGACATCTGTCTCAGTAGCATATGTTGCCCTCTTTGTGAAGAACATGCAAACAGTTGTGTGTAATGATGGTAGTCAGAGCCTGTGTTTAGTAAACCAGTAACGTCGAGCGCCGGAGAGGGAGAGCAGGAGTAGACGTGTCAAAATCTTAGAAATAGTTTTCATATACCAACTTGCAGGGATTGCAGGGATTTGTAGTTTTGCATGATGTCTACTTTGATGCTATTTAGCATTTTCAAATCTGAGAGTAAATAGAGCTGAATATATTGATAAAAGTCACCTTGAGAGAGATTTACAAAGTTACCAAAACATCACACCAGAGTAAGTCTACATGAAACAAAGCCCTTATTTTAAGTGTTTCTAAAATCCCCTATTGGAAAAATGAATGGTGGAAAAAACGATTGGAACCATTTCCCTGTTTGACCGCTAGGTTTTATGGGTATTGTGACATCCACTGTGGGGCTCTAGTTCTGACACTGCCAGAACGTTGTCGGGAGCCTACAACATTTCACATTTCTCACTGTCAAACGTGATTCGTGAATGATAATTCTTCAAGTTTTAGTAGTGAAACGTCCATGCAACATCTGCATACCAACCATTTGAACTCAATCCGTTTTAGTTGGGAATATGTATTTTGATCTTGTTGAGTTATACCTCACCAAGTAGCTTACAGAGTTGTTTTGAATGATGTACAGGGGGAGGAATTTTAGAGCAAAATGGTGATCACAAAGTGTCAATCACCATTCAATCACCATTTGTTTTAGTGTCAACCAAAGCACACATGTTGCCTAGTAGTGCCCTGTAGAGTACTATCCTATTATATTCGGTTCTGTTATGTAGTATGCTGTCTTCATGAGATCTTGCAGAGATTGATTCAGCTTTGATATGGCTCCAATTGGTGGAAGATAAATGCGTATTTGTTTACTTGTTGAATACTTGTTTGTAATGGGATAACTAACAAGCAACTTTACCAAAACAGTTTTAAAAAACTTGGCAACTTGGCAGTTTTAACGAAAGTGAACAAAAACTTCCAATCACTATACCCTACCAACCACCAAACCCTACCTACCATTATACCCTACCAACCACTATACCCTACCTACCATTATACCCTACCAACCACTATACCCTACCAACCATACCCTACCAACCACCAAACCCTACCAACCACTATACCCTACCTACCATTATACCCTACCAACCACTATACCCTACCAACCATACCCTACCAACCACTAAAGCCTACCTACCAATATACCCTACCTACCATTATACCCTACCAACTATACCCTGCCAACTACCAAACCCTACCAACCACTATACCCTACCAGCCACTATACCCTACCAACCACTAAAGCCTACCTACCACTATACCCTACCAACCACTATACCCTACCAACCACTATACCCTACCAATCACTATACCCTACCTACCACTATACCCTACCAACCACTATACCCTACCAACCATTATACCCTACCAACCACTATACCCTACCTACCACTATACCCTACCAACCACTATACCCTACCAACCACTATACCCTACCAACCATTATACCCTACCAACCATTATACCCTACCAACCACTATACTCTACCTACCACTATACCCTACCAACCATTATACCCTACCAACCACTATACCCTACCTACCATTATACTCTACCACTACACCCTACCAACCACTATACCCTACCAACCGCCATACCCTACCAACCACTATACCCTACCAACCACTATACCCTACCAACCACTATACCATATCTACCACTATACCCTACCAACCACTATACCCTACCAACCGCCATACCCTACCAACCACTATACTCTACCCTACCAACCATTATACCCTACCAACCACTATACCCTACCAACCACTATACCCTACCAACCACTATACCCTACCAACCACTATACCCTACCAACCACTATACCATATCTACCACTATACCCTACCAACCACTATACCCTACCAACCGCCATACCCTACCAACCACTATACTCTACCCTACCAACCATTATACCCTACCAACCACTATACCCTACCAACCACTATACCCTACCAACCATTATACCCTACCAACAACTATACCCTATCAACCACTATACCCTACCAACCACTATACCATACCTACCACTATACCCTACCTACCACTATACCCTACCTACCATTATACCCTACCAACAACTATACCCTATCAACCACTATACCCTACCAACCACTATACCATACCTACCACTATACCCTACCTACCACTATACCCTACCTACCATTATACCCTACCAACCATACCCTATCTACCACTATACCCTACCAACCACTATACCCTACCAACCACTATACCCTACCAACAACTATACCCTACACACCACTATACCCTACCAACAACTATACCCTACCAACCACTATACTCTACCAACCATTATACCCTACCAACCACTATACCCTACCAGCAACTATACCCTACCAACCACTATACTCTACCTACCACTATACCCTACCAACCATTATACCCTACCAACCACTATACCCTACCAACCACTATACCCTACCTACCATTATACCCTACCACTACACCCTACCAACCACTATACTCTACCAACCGCCATACCCTACCAACCACTATACCCTACCAACCACTATACCCTACCAACCACTATACCATACCTACCACTATACCCTACCAACCACTATACCCTACCAACCACTATACCCTACCAACCGCCATACCCTACCAACCACTATACTCTACCCTACCAACCATTATACTCTACCTACCACTATACTCTACCTACCACTATACCCTACCAACCATTATACCCTACCAACCACTATACCCTACCAACCACTATACCCTACCTACCACTATACCCTACCTACCACTATACCCTACCTACCATTATACCCTACCAACAACTATACCCTATCAACCACTATACCCTACCAACAACTATACCCTACAAACCACTATACCCTACCAACAACTATACCCTACCAACCACTATACTCTATCAACCACTATACCCTACCTACCACTATACCATACCTACCACTATACCCTACCTACCACTATACCCTACCTACCATTATACCCTACCAACAACTATACCCTATCAACCACTATACCCTACCAACCACTATACCATACCTACCACTATACCCTACCTACCACTATACCCTACCTACCATTATACCCTACCAACCATACCCTATCTACCACTATACCCTACCAACCACTATACCCTACCAACCACTATACCCTACCAACAACTATACCCTACAAACCACTATACCCTACCAACAACTATACCCTACCAACCACTATACTCTACCCTACCAACCACTATACCCTACCAACAACTATACCCTACCAACCACTATACTCTACCCTACCAACCACTATACCCTACCAACAACTATACCCTACCTACCACTATACCCTACCAACAACTGAGCCATAGAGCATGGCGCTTGCAACGCCAGGGTTGTGGGTTCATTCCCCACGGGGGGACCAGGATGAATATGTATGAACTTTCCAATTTGTAAGTCGCTCTGGATAAGAGCGTCTGCTAAATGACTTAAATGTAAATGTAAATGTATACCCTACCAGCAACTATACCCTACCAACCATTATACCCTACCAACCACTATACCCTACCAACCACTATACCCTACCAACCACTATACCCTACCAACCACTATACCCTACCAACCATTATACCCTACCAACCACTATACCCTACCAACCACTATACCCTACCAACCACTATACCCTACCAACAACTATACCCTACCTACCACTATATGACTCCTGACTTCTATAGCCTATCAGATGATAAGAGTGCCAAGCCCTGCTGTCCATGTCTATACCACTTGGTGGGCACCACCCTGCTCTACCACCCTCACCACTTGGTGGGCATCACCCTACTCTACCACCCTCACCACTTGGTGGGCATCACCCTACTCTACCACCCTCACCACTTGGTGGGCATCACCCTACTCTACCACCCTCACCACTTGGTGGGCATCACCCTACTCTACCACCCTCACCACTTGGTGGGCATCACCCTACTCTACCACCCTCACCACTTGGTGGGCATCACCCTGCTATTCCACACTCACCACTTGGTGGGCATCACCCTGCTCTACCACCCTCACCACTTGGTGGGCATCACCCTACTCTCCATGTCTATACCACCCTCACCACTTGGTGGGCATCACCCTACTCTACCACCCTCACCACTTGGTGGGCATCACCCTACTCTACCACCCTCACCACTTGGTGGGCATCACCCTGCTCTACCACCCTCACCACTTGGTGGGCATCACCCTACTCTACCACCCTCACCACTTGGTGGGCAGCGCCCTACTCTCCATGTCTATACCACCCTCACCACTTGGTGGGCATCACCCTACTCTACCACCCTCACCACTTGGTGGGCATCACCCTACTCTACCACCCTCACCACTTGGTGGGCATCACCCTGCTCTACCACCCTCACCACTTGGTGGGCATCACCCTACTCTACCACCCTCACCACTTGGTGGGCAGCGCCCTACTCTACCACCCTCACCTCTTGGTGGGCATCACCCTACTCTACCACCCTCACCACTTGGTGGGCAGCGCCCTGCTCTCCATGTCTATACCACCCTCAGTCTCCAGTCTGGCTTACACACTCATTAGTAAAAGGAGGAGTTTCTCGAGTAGAAGGAGGACAGACCTCGAGTTCTCTGTCACAGATGTTGAGTTGCTATAAAGGAGGAGAATCTTTAAACGGTCCTTCTTCTTAGAATCTTGGACATAATCTTGGTATCACGCGTGAACCTTAATCATTGATTTATCTTTTTAAGAACGGACCTGAACACTCGAGCATCATGGCAGTAGTGGGCTGCACATTGTGCATTAAATTCATGCTATTTTTCTTTAATTTTGTTTTCTGGGTGAGTTGAGACTTTTTTTATTTTATTTTTTAAATCTCGTATTTTTTAAATGGTGTTACTTTATATTGATTATTATCGACACACTTCTTCAATCTGTGGTTGATAAAAGTGCATCTTAAAATGTTACTTTTAGCTCGTAATAGAACTTAATACTCCAACTGTTGTGATACCAACCTGTGTATTTCAGATCAGCCACAGAGTATCACTGAGGTACTGATGAGCTCCTATTCAATACTACTTTCATATAGGTATATCCTATGAGACTATATCACAAACTGTTATAGTGTGTGAGGTTCTCTCGTAGGATAGGCCTATATTTTTTCAATTATTCAACTGAAGATTTAACTGTGTGAAAACTGTAGTGGCTCAAAATAGTAAGCCTTTCCTGAAGGAGATACCATACACTTTTCAATAATTCACTTTTCAATAATTACATTTTCAATAATTTACTTTTCAATAATTCCCTACACATAACACATATAATCCAACAACAATTGGATTGTAGAATTTATAGATTGAGACATAAAAGTCTAGTATTTTACTGTTGCTCACAACAGAAACACGGAGATAGTTTGTGCGTGTGTGTTGTAGTAGGAAGCGTGCGAGTGTGACTCCATCCAGTTTTAAACCAGATGTGCCAGGCAAATGGGGAGCAGACCTGCATGGTTTCAAATAGTACTTGGAATCATTCCGATACGTTCAGCACTTGCTCCAGTCTGCCTGATCAGCCAGGAGGACTGGGTGTTGAAGCTATTCTATTGTTTTCATTGCACCAAATATTCTCAATCACACACAGTAAAAGTATTTGAAATGTTTTCAAATACCATTTGAACCCAGGTCTGATTTGGAAGATTGGGGGGGAGGGATTCTTTTTCTTTTTATTGACATTTCCTTTGTTCCTACATGCTTCCTTTTTCAAACGGACTGTAGTAGCTAAGATGTTGTGACTCTGATGGTTTGCTCAGGTTTAGGCTCAAATGGAGTCTCATTCCAAAACTCTATATATCCATTTTCAGAAATGTTGGTAAATTAGCTTTTTATTGTTTTGAAGAATTTAGGAAGTAGATTTGGCGTGTTTTTTCCACTATATAATCATCGCATGGGGTTGTTCAATGACTGACATGAATTGTTTTGAAATCTATCACTTGATGGTTTCATTTCAGAGAGACAAATAATCATGTTTGTTTGCAAAAAAGCTATATATCTGCCTCACTCTCAGAGAAATAAGTATACTGCTAGGTTTACACAGTCAAATGGAACAATTAACTACATTTTCAATAAAGAACTGTACAAATGATATAAATATATATAAAAAATGAATCAATACATTAATATGAGATCTGTATGTAAAACATTTGACATTTGACATTGCTAATTTAGCAGATGCTCTTACCCAGAGTGCTTTACAGTTAGTGCATTGATCTTCAGATATCTAGGTGAGACAACCACATATCACAGTCAAATATACAGGATACAAACATTCCGTTCCAGCTAAACAATCGATATACAGTTTTGTGTTTTGTAAAACATTTATTATTAAAATTTTAATACACATCTAAAATCTATTAATAAAACATCTGAGAACAGTAATATTTTTACACACACATGAAGGTAACCATAAACAATCATTTCTGACGAAAAAACCACAATGTGAAAAATTGGTGTATACAGCGTTTTGGATATAACTCCCTCAAATGTAGAATTACTTGGTAGTATGTAGTCTACGGTCAAAGTAGGTTTACTTGGTAGTATGTAGTCTACGGTCAAAGTAGGTTTACTTGGTAGTATGTAGTCTACGGTCAAAGTAGGTTTACTTGGTAGTATGTAGTCTATGGTCAAAGTAGGTTTACTTGGTAGTATGTAGTCTATGGTCAAAGTAGGTTTACTTGGTAGTATGTAGTCTACGGTCAAAGTAGGTTTACTTGGTAGTATGTCGTCTACGGTCAAAGTAGGTTTACTTGGTAGTATGTAGTCTATGGTCAAAGTAGGTTTACTTAGTAGTATGTAGTATACGGTCAAAGTAGGTTTACTTGGTAGTATGTAGTCTATGGTCAAAGTAGGTTTACTTGGTAGTATGTCGTCTACGGTCAAAGTAGGTTTACTTGGTAGTATGTCGTCTACGGTCAAAGTAGGTTTACTTGGTAGTATGTAGTCTATGGTCAAAGTAGGTTTACTTGGTAGTATGTAGTCTATGGTCAAAGTAGGTTTACTTGGTAGTATGTAGTCTACGGTCAAAGTAGGTTTACTTGGTAGTATGTAGTCTATGGTCAAAGTAGGTTTACTTGGTAGTATGTAGTCTATGGTCAAAGTAGGTTTACTTGGTAGTATGTCGTCTACGGTCAAAGTAGGTTTACTTGGTAGTATGTCGTCTACGGTCAAAGTAGGTTTACTTGGTAGTATGTAGTCTATGGTCAAAGTAGGTTTACTTGGTAGTATGTAGTCTATGGTCAAAGTAGGTTTACTTGGTAGTATGTAGTCTACGGTCAAAGTAGGTTTACTTGGTAGTGTTGAAGCTAGAGTGGCTTGTTGGTACCCAGTGCGATTCTGCAGACATTTTTTTCCCCCCACTTGCTTTTTCTTCAACCCTGTTTTAGGGGGGGAAAAAACTCCTTATAATTAAAAGTCCCACAGCATATCCTGGAGCCTAGCTGCCCTGTGATTTACTGTTGTTTCTACTGGTGAGCTGCTACTGGTGAGCTGCTTCCTGCTTATTTGGAGAGGACAACGGAGTCTAGGGACACAAGCTAGGTTTTCACCAACACTGACAGATTGGAGAGTGTGTCTGTTGTCACAAAGTGCTTTATAGTAACCCTCCGGCATAGACCCCAAAGAGCAAGCAGGAGTACAGTGGAGAAGACAAACTAACAGGAAGACTGTGTAAATTGACTCTCTCTCTCTGTCTCTCTCTCTCTCTCTCTCTGTCTCTCTCTCTCTCTCTGTCTGTCTCGCTCTCTCTGTCTCTCTCTCTCTCTGTCTGTCTCTCTCTCTCTGTCTCTCTCTCTCTCTGTCTCTCTCTGTCTCTCTGTCTCTCTCTGTCTCTCTCGCTCTCTCTGTCTCTGTCTCTCTCTCTCTGACAGTTGGCTGGAGGTGTGATATTGGGAGTGGCTCTATGGCTTCGTCATGACAACCAGACCAGCAGTCTTCTCATGCAGCAGTTTGAAGATCAGCAGGCTCCCAGCACCTTCTATATCAGTAAGTATCTACAAACCATTTGAATATTGTTGTTGTTTCAATATCTGTGTGTGAACCCCTGGGGTGTGTTGGGTTGTGTCCCAACCCTGGGGTGTGTTGGGTTGTGTCCCAACCCTGGGGTGTGTTGGGTTGTGTCCCACCCCTAGGGGTGTGTTGGGTTGTGTCCCACCCCTAGGGGTGTGTTGGGTTGTGTCCCAACCCTGGGGTGTGTTGGGTTGTGTCCCACCCCTAGGGGTGTGTTGGGTTGTGTCCCAACCCTGGGGTGTGTTGGGTTGTGTCCCACCCCTGTGGTGTGTTGGGTTGTGTCCCAACCCAGGTCCTGCAGAGTTATATGGTAATTTACAGTACATGGTAAATATATATGGTAAATATACATGGTAATATACAGTACATGGTAAATATACATGGTAATATACAGTACATGGTAAATATATATGGTAATATACAGTACATGGTAAATATACATGGTAATATACAGTACATGGTAAATATACATGGTAATATACAGTACATGGTAAATATACATGGTAATATACAGTACATGGTAAATGTACATGGTAATATACAGTACATGGTAAATATATATGGTAATATACAGTACATGGTAAATATACATGGTCATTTACAGTACATGGTAAATATATATGGTAAATATACATGGTAATATACAGTACATGGTAAATATACATGGTAATATACAGTACATGGTAAATGTACATGGTAATATACAGTACATGGTAAATGTACATGGTAATATACAGTACATGGTAAATATACATGGTAATATACAGTACATGGTAAATATACATGGTAATATACAGTACATGGTAAATGTACATGGTAATATACAGTACATGGTAAATATATATGGTAATATACAGTACATGGTAAATATACATGGTCATTTACAGTACATGGTAAATATATATGGTAAATATACATGGAAATATACAGTACATGGTAAATATACATGGTAATATACAGTACATGGTAAATGTACATGGTAATATACAGTACATGGTAAATATACATGGTAATATACAGTACATGGTAAATGTACATGGTAATATACAGTACATGGTAAATGTACATGGTAATATACAGTACATGGTAAATGTACATGGTAATATACAGTACATGGTAAATATATATGGTAATATACAGTACATGGTAAATATACATGGTCATTTACAGTACATGGTAAATATATATGGTAAATATACATGGAAATATACAGTACATGGTAAATATACATGGTAATATACAGTACATGGTAAATGTACATGGTAATATACAGTACATGGTAAATGTACATGGTAATATACAGTACATGGTAAATATACATGGTAATATACAGTACATGGTAAATATACATGGTAATATACAGTACATGGTAAATGTACATGGTAATATACAGTACATGGTAAATATATATGGTAATATACAGTACATGGTAAATATACATGGTCATTTACAGTACATGGTAAATATATATGGTAAATATACATGGAAATATACAGTACATGGTAAATATACATGGTAATATACAGTACATGGTAAATGTACATGGTAATATACAGTACATGGTAATATACAGTACATGGTAAATGTACATGGTAATATACAGTACATGGTAAATGTACATGGTAATATACAGTACATGGTAAATATACATGGTAATATACAGTACATGGTAAATATACATGGTAATATACAGTACATGGTAATATACAGTACATGGTAAATGTACATGGTAATATACAGTACATGGTAAATATACATGGTAATATACAGTACATGGTAATATACAGTACATGGTAAATGTACATGGTAATATACAGTACATGGTAAATGTACATGGTCTGAACGTTTTCAAAGGTCTGTGTGTTGGCTTCTTCTATTTTGTTAGTTGTGGTTGTAAAATGTACACTGTACGTACGCCCATTAATTCAAACTTGGGCTTCTCCACTCCCCGTACTTACCGCAGCTAAGTGTACAGAGAGGATAAAACTATTTTTATATCAGAGAACAAACCATCCAACCCAGCAGAGCTCGCTGATGATTGGAGGGGTACGGCGGCAGGGTAGGCCCACCCAAAGGAACATCAAGAGAGGCTTTCTTCTCTCCTACCCCTCAAACACACGCCCTTGCATAATTCAAATAACCCTGTACATCTGGGCTTGTTATAAATTAGAGTTGAGAGAGAGGATGTTTTTAGCTTGCCTGGAACAGCAAACTGGTGTTTATGTAGGAGAATATATAAATATACACCGACTCCTAGGCTCCCCTCCTACCAGACCAGCTGAACTAGTTAGTTATTGCTGCAGGGCAGTGTGTCCGAGCTTTCTCAGACTGTGTGTCTTTGGGGAAGTCATCTGTAATTGTCCTCTGTCTTTTTTTTGAAGGTGGACTCTGTAGTTGATTCTGTCAGACTAGTGGGTGGAGAGGGTTGAAGAAGTGCCACTGATGATTAAAGCCTTGATGTTGATCTGCTATATGTAGTTTAAATAAAATAAAAAACAACAGAATATTTGATTGACAGAATAATTTGAATGTGAGGTTATCAACTAGTAATCAAATCATTTACACAACATGCATGGTCACCCGCTCCCTCTCTCAGCAGGGTGTGTGTGTGTGTGTGTGTGTGTGTGTGTGTGTGTGTGTGTGTGTGTGTGTGTGTGTGTGTGTGTGTGTGTGTGTGTGTGTGTGTGTGTGTGTGTGAGAGAGAGAGAGACAGACTCCGTGAGCACAGCCTTGTTATTGTGAAAGGCCGTCATAAGCAGAAGACAGGCTATGTGCCCAATGCCCTCAAAATGAGGTAAAAAACTGACCTACACTTCTTAACCTTTCACGAGTCACAAACCCGGATCCGGGATCCCCCCATCACAAAAGCTGACTAGCATAGCCTAGCCTAAAGTTACAGGGATATCATAAAATAAAATGTTCATGAAATCACAAGTCCAAGACACCAAATGAAAGATACAGATCTTGTGATTCAAGCCATCATCTCTGATTTCTTAAATGTTTTACAGGGAAGACACAATATGTAAATCTATTAGCTAACCACGTTAGCAAAAGACACCACTTTTTTTACTCCACCATTTTTTTTACTGCATCAGTAGCTATCACAAATTCGACCAAATACAGATATAAATAGCCACTAACCAAGAAACAATTCTCATCAGATGACAGTCTGATAACATATTTATTGTATAGCATAGGTTTTGTTAGAAAAATGTGCATATTTCAGGTATAAATCATAGTTTACAATTGCAGCCCCCATTACAACTATCACTAAAATGACTAGAATAACTACAGAGACCATCGTGTATTAGCTAATTACTCATCATAAAACATTTCTTAAAAATACACAGCGTACAGCAGATGAAAGACACAGATCATGTGAATATAGCCAATATGTCAGATTTTCTAAGTGTTTTACAGCGAAAACACAATATAGCGTTATCTTAGCTTACTACAAGTCAGTCACACAGTAGCATTGATTCAAGCCAAAAATAGCAATAACGTTATAAACCCCCAAACGCTATTAATTTTTTCACTAACCTTCTCAGAATTCTTCAGATGACAGTCCTGTAACATCATATTACACAATGCATATAGTTTGTTCGAAAATGTGCATATTTAGCCGCACAATTCGTGGTTACACAACGTGTTTAGTGGGCAAAAAATCAAGCAATCTGTCCGGCGCCATTTTGGAAAGGCACCTAATCTTATCGAAAACTATTCATAAACTTGACTAAAAAAATACAGGTTGGACAGCAATTGAAAGAGAAATTAGTTCTTAATGCAATCGCTGAATTACATTTTTAAAATTAACCTTACTGCGCAATACTGGGTACAATACAGGGTGCGATAGCGCAACGCTAAATGGAAAATAATGGCGTCTAATACATTTTTCTTTTTCAACAGAACAACGTTTTATCAGCATTAATAGTACCTACTATTAGCTGAACTCCCATCAGAATCTTGTGAAAGTTGTCCGTTGGCCAAAAGAATCGTTGCTGGGTTGGAGAATGTTTCCCTCGACGTTGCAATTAGCAGTACAGAATGGCATTCGAGAGAGAGACACCCACGTTTCTACAGCGCCATGGAAATAAATACCTGAAAATCGCAATATACTGACCTAAACTGGTATAATTCGGTTCAAAATAACAAGATTATGATGTCTTTAAAGCCTATAGCGAATAAAAACAGAGCCGGATACTTCTAGGAGCTAAAACCAGACGTTCTAAAAAGACATGCCAAGACCCTCTTTGCGTCAGCGCGAAGTCCCAAAAGGTCGGACACCTCGGTTCCAATCAATTTAAAAACTTTGGGAAATACGTAGAGACGTCATTTCAACTCTCCCTATTCGCTAACAGCCAGGGGAAGGCGTATGCAGTGCATCTCAACCAATAGAAGACAGGCAAAGTTAAAGACAGGTCTCAAAGCAGATGATAAAATTTCCCATTCTCACACAGACATAGGAAAAGTGCTTTAAGTCGAGTTCTGTTTCACTTACAGACATAATTCCAACGGTTTTAGAAACTAGAGAGTGTTTTCTATCCAATAGTAAGAATAATATGCATATTGTACGAGCAAGAATTGAGTAGGAGACCGTTTACATTGGATACACATTTGTGCTATGTCGAAATAGCACCCCCCTAGTGGCAAGAAGCTGCTGCCAAATCTATGACTACATTACAGACACACATTTCCCACAGACCCACAAAGAATTTGAAAATAAATCTAACATTGATAAACTCCAACATATCTGTTAGGCGAAATACCGCAGTGTGCAATCACAGCAGCAAGATTTGTGGCCCGTTGCCATGAGAGAAGGGAAACCAGCGGAGAAACCTATATTTATGCATCTATAGAATAAATGTCTATATTCTTTTAAAACTTTGGTGAGTGTAATGTTATATCTTTGTGGCCCGTTGCCATGAGTAAAAATAAACCAGTGGAGCACAAACAACATTGTAAACACAACCGATATTTATCTGTCCATAGAATAAATGTTTACAGTATATACTTTTAAAACTTTGGTGAGTGTAATGTTATATCTCTAAACATATGTTTCTCATGACAATAAAGCCCTTTGAATTTAATTGAAATTGAAAGAGAGAGAAAGAGCGAGAGGGAGAAACCGAGAGAGACAGAGACAGAGAGCGAGAGAGAGAGAGACACAAACACACAGAGCGATACAGTAAACATTCCCTGTCTTAGGTCAGTTAGGATCACCACTTTATTTTAAGAATGTGAAATGTCAGAATAATAGTAGAGAGAATTATTTATTTCAGCTTTTATTTCTTTCATCACATTCCCAGTGGGTCAGAAGTTTACATACACTCAATTAGTATTTGGTAGCATTGCCTTTAAATTGTTTAGCTTGGGTCAAACGTTTTGGGTAGCCTTCCACAAGCTTCCCACAATAAGTTGGGAGAATTTTGGCCCATTCCTCCTGACAGAGCTGGTGTAACTGAGTCAGGTGTGTAGGCCTCCTTGCTCGCACACGCTTTTTCACTTCTGCCCACATATTTTCTATAGGATTGAGGTCAGGGCTTTGTGATGGCCACTCCAATACCTTGACTTTGTGGTCCTTAAGCCATTTTGCCACAACTTTGGAAGTATGCTTGGGGTCCTTGTCCATTTGGAAGACCCATTTGCGACCAAGCTTTAACTTCCTGACTGATGTCTTGAGATGTTGCTTCAATATATCCACATAATTTTCCTCCCTCATGATGCCATCTATTTTGTGAAGTGCACCAGTCCCTCCTGCAGCAAAGCACCCCCACAACATGATGCTGCCACCCCCGTGCATCACAGTTGGGATGGTGTTCTTCGGCTTGCAAGCCTCCCCCTTTTTCCTCCAAACATAACGATTGTCATTATGGCCAAACAGTTCTATTTTTGTTTCATCAGACCAGAGGACATTTCTCCAAAAAGTACGATCTTTGTCCCCATGTGCAGTTGCAAACCGTAGTCTGGCTTTTTTATGGCGGTTTTGGAGTAGTGGCTTCTTCCTTACTGAGGGGACTTTCAGGTTATGTCGATATAGGACTCGTTTTACTGTGGCTATAGATACTTTGGTACCTGTTTCCTCTAGCATCTTCACAAGGTCCTTTGCTGTTGTTCTGGGATTGATTTGCACTTTTCGCACCAAAGTACGTTCATCTCTAGGAGACAGAACGCGTCTCCTTCCTGAGCGGTATGACGGCTGCGTGGTCCCATGGTGTTTATACTTGCGTACTATTGTTTGTACAGATGAACGTGGTACCTTCAGGCATTTGGAAATTGCTCCCAAGGATGAACCAGACTTGTGGAGGTCTACACATTTTTTTTGAGGTCTTGGCTGATTTCGTTTGATTTTCCCTAGATGTCAAGCAAAGATGCACTGAGTTTGAAAGTAGGCCTTAAAATACATCCACAGGTACACCTCCAATTGACTCAAATGATGTCAATTAGCCTATTAGAAGCTTCTAAAGCCATGACATATTTTCTTTGAATTTTCCAATCTGTTTAAAGGCACAGTCAACTTAGTGTATGTAAACTTCTGACCCACTGGAATTGTGATACAGTGAATTATGAGTGAAATAATCTGTGAAATACTCTGTCTGTAAACAATTGTTGGGAAAATTACTTGTGTCATGCACGAAGTAGATGTCCTAACCGACTTGCAAAACTATAGTTTGTTAACAAGAAATTTGTGGAGTGGTTGAAAAACTAGTTTTAATGACTCCAACCTAAGTGTATGTAAACCTCCGACTTCAACTGTATATAGAGAAAGAGAGAGAGAGAAGAAGCAAAGAGAAGGTGATGTAATGAGGAAGAACCTCATCAGACAAAAGTCATTTTCCTTCCTGTCACCCTGTAGCCTATAGACACCTAGCGTGCAAAACAAATCCTAATATTAACATGTGTATGCGACCAATAACATTTGATTTCACATACACAATCCATGTCTCAATTGTCTCAAAGCTTAAAAATCCTTCTTTAACCTGTCTCCTCTCCTTCATCTACACTGATTGAAGTGGATTGAACAGGTGACATCAGGGATCATAGCTTTCACCTGGATTCACCTGGTTAGTCTATTTTCATGGAAACAACAGGTGTTCCTATTGTTTTGTACACTCAGTGTTGGGCCTGTCCCCACGCCTTGTCAGGGGTTAAAGGGTGTTGTCATAGTGATGCTCCTTGGCTGGCTCTCAAATGGCATCCTATTCCCTATGTAGTGCACTACTTTTAACCAGAGCCCTATGGGGGATAGGGTGCACTACTTTTAACCAGAGCCCTATGGGGGATAGGGTGCACTACTTTTGACCAGAGCCCTATGGGGAATAGGGTGCACTACTTTTGACCAGGACCCATAGGGAATAGGGTGCACTACTTTTGACCAGGACCCATAGGGAATAGGGTGCACTACTTTTGACCAGAGCCCATAGGGAATAGGGTGCACTACTTTTGACCAGAGCCCATAGGGAATAGGGTGCACTACTTTTGACCAGAGCCCATAGGGAATAGGGTGCACTACTTTTGACCAGGACCCATAGGGAATAGGGTGCACTACTTTTGACCAGGGTCCATTAGGGTCACTGGGAGGGTGGTGAGAGATGGAGAGATGGAGGGAGATGGGGGAGAGAGAGAGACAGAGAGAGGGTCTTAGGGTCACTGGGAGGGTGGTGAGAGAGATGGGGAGATGGGGGGGAGAGAGAGACAGAGAGAGAGAGAGACACACAGAAAGAGAGA
>NC_092091.1:8196917-8211917 GCF_045679555.1 Salvelinus alpinus
CAGCCTACTGTACATTGTTGTCACTATATTAGTTAAAACCATAGTCAACATAGCTACTAGAACTAACACGTTAGTAAACCCGATGGCAATACATTTATAAAACCAAAAGCTTACCTTTACTGGAAAGAGTTCCAGTGTTGGATAGCCAGCTAGCTAACATAGCATCCCTCTCTGTTTGAGCCGGGGATTTGAGTAGGCTAAACTAGCCAGCTAGCTAACATAGCATCCCTCTCTGTTTGAGCCGGGGATTTGAGTAGGCTAAACTAGCCAGCTAGCTAACATAGCATCCCTCTCTGTTTGAGCCGGGGATTTGAGTAGGCTAAACTAGCCAGCTAGCTAACATAGCATCCCTCTGTTTGAGCCGGGGATTTGAGTAGGCTAAACTAGCCAGCTAGCTAACATAGCATCCCTCTCTGTTTGAGCCGGGGATTTGAGTAGGCTAAACTAGCCAGCTAGCTAACATAGCATCCCTCTCTGTTTGAGCCGGGGATTTGAATAGGCTAAACTAGCCAGCTAGCTAACATAGCATCCCTCTCTGTTTGAGCCGGGGATTTGAGTAGGCTAAACTAGCCAGCTAGCTAACATAGCATCCCTCTCTGTTTGAGCCGGGGATTTGAATAGGCTAAACTAGCCAGCTAGCTAACATAGCATCCCTCTCGGTTTGATCCGGGGATTTGAGTAGGCTAAACTAGCCAGCTAGCTAACATAGCATCCCTCTCTGTTTGAGCCGGGGATTTGAGTAGGCTAAACTAGCCAGCTAGCTAACATAGCATCCCTCTGTTTGAGCCGGGGATTTGAGTAGGCTAAACTAGCCAGCTAGCTAACATAGCATCCCTCTCTGTTTGAGCCGGGGATTTGAGTAGGCTAAACTAGCCAGCTAGCTAACATAGCATCCCTCTGTTTGAGCCGGGGATTTGAGTAGGCTAAACTAGCCAGCTAGCTAACATAGCATCCCTCTGTTATCGACTCATTCATCACGTGACCATGAGCAACCACCATCGACTTATTCATCACGTGACCATGAGCAACCATCACTGACTCATGTCCGCTACACTTTCACATGTGTATTTTCACATCTTAATGTCAACTCAGGCTGTCAAACGATTACATTTTTTTAAATCGAATTTTATCGCAGGATTTGCTGTGATTAATCACACATTCATAATTTGCTAAAATTGAGCTGTAATTTAAGATTTTTTTTATACAGCTAAGTGACCTTTTTAGGGAATGACAGTACAGAATTTGCAATTCCATATGTGTAAACATTGCTACTACAATATTGTCAACACCACCTTTTCCCGTGAGAATAACACTATGTATTATATGAATGAATGCTTTACACAGCACAGTAGTATGCAGGAGGATAAACACATAGTTTAAATGAAGTTCCTGATACCCCTGGCTCTGTGTTCCCCTCCCACTAGAACTGTCATCTGAAACTGAAAGATCTGTTCTCTGAGAAGCTCTACCTGATTGGTCTAGTTGCCCTGGCGGTGGCTGTCATCATGGTGAGTAGTGTTACCGCGGAGACGTGCCTGGACAGCTGTTGGACTTCCTTTGTTGATGTTGATTTTCATTCTAGATCTTTGAGATGATCTTCACCATGGTTCTCTGCTGTGGGATCCGCAACGCCACCCCAGTGTACTAGAACCACGGAACCCTACTAGAACCACAGAACCCTTCTAGAACCACGGATCCCTTCTAGAACCACGGAATTATAGAACCAGAGAACCCCAGTGGAGGGGCTCAAAGGTACACAAATCCTGTACAGATCGAAGTCATCGAAGGGGATTGAAAATGTTACGTGTTGTAGTTCCTGGTTACTTCTTTTTATATTGCAGAAGTATGTACATTTCTATCAGTATTATAAATAGAGACTAGATTTTATTACAGTATTTTCTATGTTTTAACAATACTCCTAATAAGCATTTCACTACACCCGCAAAAACATCTGCTAAATATGGGTATGCGACCAATAACATTTGATTTGACTGTTTGAGTCTGTCGATGACCAACAGACATTCAGCATCTCTAATGCTAAACTTTTTACTACTTTCTTGTTTTCTTTGAGCCTTTTGTATGTTTTCGTGAAGTACTTCTCCAAGGTTTTGTATGTTTTCGTGAAGTACTTCTCCAAGGTTTTGTATGTTTTCGTGAAGTACTTCTCCAAGGTTTTGTATGTTTTCGTGAAGTACTTCTCCAAGGTTTTGTATGTTTTCGTGAAGTACTTCTCCAAGGTTTTGTATGTTTTCGTGAAGTACTTCAAGGTTGAAGAGTTCAGTGGTCTTTTTGTATGGTGTATAAACTGTACACAATCATTGTGTGAGTCAAAAATGGCACCCTGTTCCCTTTGTAGTGCACTACTTTCATAGGGCTTCAGTAGAAAGTAGTGCACTACATTGGGAATTGCCATTTGGGACTAACCCACAGATAGCTTGACAAACAGTGCTTTAGTTGGGACAGTGCTCACTGGTATAGAGAAACCAACACCTCACATTTCCTACAGCTTGCGTACAGTACCGGCACGTCTTATAGAATATTAACTATAATATACAGTACACACCTACTCATTCAAGGGTTTTTCTTTATTTTTACTATTTTATACATTCGAATTCCCGAGCTGACAAGGTAAAAATCTGTCGTTCTGCCCCTGAACAAGGCAGTTAACCCACTGTTCCCCGGTAGGCCGTCATTGAAAATAAGAATTTGTTCTTAACTGACTTGCCTAGTTAAATAAAGGTAAAATAAATAAATAAATAAAAATGAAGACATAAAAACTATGAAATAACACCATGAAATAACACATAATAACACAGCTGGTTGAGAGAATGCCAAGAGTGTGCAAAGCTGTCATCAAGACAAAGGGTGGCAACTTTGAAGAATATAAAATATATTTTGATTTGTTAAACACTTTTTTGGTTAAAACATGATTCCATATGTGTTATTTCATAGTTTTGATGTCTTCACTATTATTCTACAATGTAGAAAAATAGTTCAAATTAAGAAAAACCTTGGAATGAGTTGGTTTGTCCAAACTTTTGACGGTACAGTATATATATATATGTACCGGACAGAACCTTTTCGTATTCAACTTTAAGCACTGCCTGCCTACCAACCACTAATAAAATAGCACCCTATTCACTATATAGTGCACTACTTTTGACCATAGTTATATGGGGCCCTGGTCAAAAGTAGTGCACTATATAGGGAATAGGGTGCCAGCCCGTCCTTCCCTCCTCCAAGATAATGGCGCTAACAGGAAATGGCCATGTATAGTAAAGCTATATGGATCTAATTCATAATGAACCACAACTAAATTGTGCAAATTTTACACTTCTAATAAAACACTTTTTTTGTCTTTTTCTCTATGTATTTGTTGTGGTTTGTTTGTTATTGTGTTCTGTTGTTATAAGTTTGTTATTTCACTCTTGACCACCAGAGGGCAGAGTCATATTGATGGCACTGCTGGTGCTTCTTGCATGTTCTCTGCCCCTAAGGTGACCACAAATTTAATTAACTTTCGATTTTTCTACCATTCAGATCAGAGTAATGAGTAAAGATCATTTAAAGTATGTAATAAGTGTCTAATTAAGTAATAAGGCCCGATGGGGTGTGATATATGGCCAATAAACCACGGCTAAGGGCTGTTCTTACGCGCGATGCAATGCTGGGTGCCTGGACACAGCCCTTAGCCGTGGTATATTAGCTATATATCACAAACCCCCTGAGGTGTCATATTGCTGTTATAAACTGGTTACCAACGTAATTAGAACAGTAAATAGTAATTTGTTGTCATTCAGGGCTCAAACCACACAGTTTATAATATTCAACATACCACGTATTTTAGAACAATTTCCAACCAAGTCCAACCAACATAACTACCAAGTGTGTCACTGCCCTACCAAGAAAAAAGTGTCACTGTCCTACCAAGCAAAACATGTCACTGTCCTACCAAGCAAAACATGTCACTGTCCTACCAAGCAAAACATGTCACTGTCCTACCAAGCAAAACATGTCACTGTCCTACCAAGCAAAACATGTCACTGTCCTACCAAGCAAAAAGTGTCACTGTCCTACCAAGCAAAACATGTCACTGTCCTACCAAGCAAAACATGTCACTGTCCTACCAAGCAAAACATGTCACTGTCCTACCAAGCAAAACATGTCACTGTCCTACCAAGCAAAACATGTCACTGTCCTACCAAGCAAAACATGTCACTGTCCTACCAAGCAAAACGTGTCACTGTCCTACCAAACAAAACATGTCACTGTCCTACCAAGCAAAACGTGTCACTGTCCTACCAAGCACAAAGGCAGTAACTGCTCATAGTGTGGAACTGAGAAAAATAGCTTTTATTTACCTTGTTTTCACAGTAACTTTATGCAGTTACTGCTAACATGACCCCCAATTTCTCCACAACACAATACAATAGAGGCAGGATATTTGTCCACATCATTAATGTAGCAAAATAAATGACATTAACTACATTTTCGACCAAATGAGCAGCTATTGCCTTCTTGCTTGGTAGGTCAGTTACTGCCTTCTTGCTTGGTAGGGCAGTTACTGCCTTCTTGCTTGGTAGGTCAGTTACTGCCTTCTTGCTTGGTAGGGCAGTTACTGCCTTCTTGCTTGGTAGGGCAGTTACTGCCTTCTTGCTTGGTAGGACAGTTACTGCCTTCTTGCTTGGTAGGACAGTTACTGCCTTCTTGCTTGGTAGGACAGTTACTGCCTTCTTGCTTGGTAGGGCAGTTACTGCCTTCTTGCTTGGTTGGGCAGTTACTGCCTTCTTGCTTGGTAGGACAGTTACTGCCTTCTTGCTTGGTAGGACAGTTACTGCCTTCTTGCTTGGTAGGGCAGTTACTGCCTTCATGCTTGGTAGGACAGTTTAGTGTGTCATTTAATAATCACATGCTTGATTCATCTCTCAGACTTGTTGGTACCCCCCTCTATTCTCAACAGGAGTTGGTACTTGTTGGTACCCCCCTCTATTCTCAATAGGAGTTGGTACTTGTTGGTACCCACCTCTATTCTCAATAGGAGTTGGTACTTGTTGGTACCCACCTCTATTCTCAATAGGAGTTGGTACTTGTTGGTACCCACCTCTATTCTCAATAGGAGTTGGTACTTGTTGGTACCCACCTCTATTCTCAATAGGAGTTGGTACTTGTTGGTACCCACCTCTATCCTCAATAGGAGTTGGTACTTGTTGGTACCCACCTCTATTCTCAATAGGAGTTGGTACTTGTTGGTACCCACCTCTATTCTCAATAGGAGTTGGTACTTGTTGGTACCCACCTCTATTCTCAATAGGAGTTGGTACTTGTTGGTACCCACCTCTATTCTCAATAGGAGTTGGTACTTGTTGGTACCCACCTCTATTCTCAATAGGAGTTGGTACTTGTTGGTACCCACCTCTATCCTCAATAGGAGTTGGTACTTGTTGGTACCCACCTCTATTCTCAATAGGAGTTGGTACTTGTTGGTACCCCCCTCTATCCTCAATAGGAGTTGGTACTTGTTGGTACCCACCTCTATTCTCAATAGGAGTTGGTACTTGTTGGTACCCCCCTCTATCCTCAATAGGAGTTGGTACTTGTTGGTACCCACCTCTATCCTCAATAGGAGTTGGTACTTGTTGGTACCCACCTCTATTCTCAATAGGAGTTGGTACTTGTTGGTACCCACCTCTATTCTCAATAGGAGTTGGTACTTGTTGGTACCCCCCTCTATCCTCAATAGGAGTTGGTACTTGTTGGTACCCACCTCTATTCTCAATAGGAGTTGGTACTTGTTGGTACCCACCTCTATTCTCAATAGGAGTTGGTACTTGTTGGTACCCACCTCTATCCTCAATAGGAGTTGGTACTTGTTGGTACCCACCTCTATCCTCAATAGGAGTTGGTACTTGTTGGTACCCACCTCTATTCTCAATAGGAGTTGGTACTTGTTGGTACCCCCCTCTATCCTCAATAGGAGTTGGTACTTGTTGGTACCCACCTCTATTCTCAATAGGAGTTGGTACTTGTTGGTACCCCCCTCTATCCTCAATAGGAGTTGGTACTTGTTGGTACCCACCTCTATCCTCAATAGGAGTTGGTACTTGTTGGTACCCACCTCTATTCTCAATAGGAGTTGGTACTTGTTGGTACCCACCTCTATTCTCAATAGGAGTTGGTACTTGTTGGTACCCCCCTCTATCCTCAATAGGAGTTGGTACTTGTTGGTACCCACCTCTATCATCAATAGGAGTTGGTACTTGTTGGTACCCCCCTCTATCCTCAATAGGAGTTGGTACTTGTTGGTACCCACCTCTATCCTCAATAGGAGTTGGTACTTGTTGGTACCCACCTCTATTCTCAATAGGAATGTCTGATCAACACCACAAAGTGCTGCTGGTCCCAAACCTTGGGAAGGTCTACAACACCCATTAGGTATCAACAGACACAACTACTGTAGACCCTCTCTGCTCCGCTCCAAACGGGTTTAGTCTACCTGTCCGCATACACACACACACACACACAAACCTTTACTACACACACACACACCTCTATTACACACACACACACACACTAACCTTTACCACACACATACCTCTACTACACATACACACACACACACACACACAAACCTTTACTACACACACACACACCTCTATTACACACACACACACACACCTCTACCACACACACACATGAACCTCTACCACACACACCTCTACCACACACACACACACACACACACACACACACACACACACACACACAAACACACACACACACACACACACACACACACACACACACACACACACACACACACACACACACACCCTCTCTGTGTCAGCTATTCCCTCTCATTAACCATCAGTTCTACAATCCCAGTTAAATGTCAGGAGCCAACTAATCTCTCATGGACAGATATAGCCATAACATAGCTGAGATTTTATTGTTCTGGGTTGCAGAGATGACGAGCCAATTTACCACAGGAACTCTAACCAAGATTACCCTGAGCATAGAGTAAAAAAATAAACTTGTTTTGGGCTCCCGAGTGTCACAGGCACTGCATCTCAGTGCAAGAGGCGTCACTATAGTACCTGGTTCGAATCCAGGCTGCATCACATCCGGCCGTGATTGGGAGTCCCATGGGGCGGCGCACAATTGGCCCAGCGTCGTCCGGGTTTGGCCGGTGTAGGTCGTCATTGTAAATAAGAATTTGTTCTTAACTGACTTGCCTTAGTTAAATAAAGATTTAAAAAATAAACAAAAATGTGTGTCCTGTAAGCATTCCAGTGGTCGTGGTTACGGTATGTAGCAGTTAATAACATCTCAACTGGGTGTCTCTCTCTCTCTGTCTCTGTATTAAACACAACTTCAGGATGTATGGATCAGCAGGGTAAAAATTGACAACACTTCTGCTGCTGACAACCATCTTGGTATTAATTCAGAACCTTTGATTATTGTTAATAATTCTGTAACATCAGAATCATTGTCAGGGATTGTGTGCGGAGAATGTTTGGAGTCAAACGCAGGACACAGGTCTGAGCGAAACCACAGAGTTTTTACTCAAAATATATGCACAATTCCACAAATGGAAAAGAAACAGATACGAACACGTATCAAATACAACACCTAACGTACAAACAATCACGGACAAACATAAATGAAAGACAGAGGGTTAAATAGGGAACATGATGGGGGGAATTGATACCAGGTGTGTAAAATACAGACAAAACAAAACGAAACTGAAAAATGGATCGATGGTGACTAGAAAGCCGGTGACGTCGACCGCCGAACACCACCCGAACAAGGAGAAGGGCCGACTTCGGCGGAAGTCGTGACAATCATCAACATATTATGGCAATCAAAAAAAGTTATGGCTTTATCTCTTACTATATATGTTATGGCTTTATCTCTTAATACTGTATATATGTTATGGCTTTATCTCTTACTATATATGTTATGGCTTTACCTCTTACTATATATGTTATGGCTTTACCTCTTACTATATATGTTATGGCTTTACCTCTTACTATATATGTTATGGCTTTACCTCTTAATATATATGTTATGGCTTTACATCTTAATATATATGTTATGGCTTTATCTTTTACTATATATGTTATGGCTTTACCTCTTACTATATATGTTATGGCTTTACCTCTTAATATATATGTTATGGCTTTATCTCTTAATATATATGTTATGGCTTTACATCTTAATATATATGTTATGGCTTTACCTCTTAATATATATGTTATGGCTTTATCTCTTAATATATATGTTATGGCTTTACATCTTAATATATATGTTATGGCTTTACCTCTTAATATATATGTTATGGCTTTATCTCTTAATATATATGTTATGGCTTTATCTCTTAATATATATGTTATGGCTTTATCTCTTAATATATATGTTATGGCTTTATCTCTTAATATATATGTTATGGCTTTACCTCTTACTATATATGTTATGGCTTTACCTCTTACTATATATGTTATGGCTTTACCTCTTAATATATATATTATAGAGGTGATAGAGATGATTAAACATACCATCAACAAGTAAACAATCTAGTATAAAATCTAGCAACCTCATCTAGAGGTTTAGACCTCGTGGAGTAACAGCTGACACTCTCAGGGACCCAGGTTCAAGTCCCGATAAGGGATACCTCCTGAACTCACCACGATACTGGAGGTGGAAAAGGGCATCAGACCCGGAAACTCTCTCTCCCATAATCTCCCTCTGCTTCCACCCTCCTCTCCTCACCCTCCACCGCTCACTTTCCTTGACTCAGGGGGACCATCCACTACAGGGTGACTGAGTCAACAGCCCGTAGTGGATGGTCTCTCTGAGTCAACACCCTGTAGTGGATGGTCTCTCTGAGTCAACACCCTGTAGTGGACGGTCTCTCTGAGTCAACACCCTGTAGTGGATGGTCTCTCTGAGTCAACACCCTGTAGTGGATGGTCTCTCTGAGTCAACACCCTGTAGTGGACGGTCTCTCTGAGTCAACACCCTGTAGTGGATGGTCTCTCTGAGTCAACACCCTGTAGTGGATGGTCTCTCTGAGTCAACACCCTGTAGTGGACGGTCTCTCTGAGTCAACACCCTGTAGTGGATGGTCTCTCTGAGTCAACACCCTGTAGTGGATGGTCTCTCTGAATCAACACCCTGTAGTGGACGGTCTCTCTGAGTCAACACCCTGTAGTGGATGGTCTCTCTGAGTCAACAACCTGTAGTGGATGGTCTCTCTGAGTCAACACCCTGTAGTGGATGGTCTCTCTGAGTCAACACCCTGTAGTGGATGGTCTCTCTGAGTCAACACCCTGTAGTGGATGGTCTCTCTGAGTCAACAACCTGTAGTGGATGGTCTCTCTGAGTCAACACCCTGTAGTGGATGGTCTCTCTGAGTCAACAACCTGTAGTGGATGGTCTCTCTGAGTCAACACCCCGTAGTGGACGGTCTCTCTGAGTCAACACCCTGTAGTGGATGGTCTCTCTGAGTCAACACCCTGTAGTGGACGGTCTCTCTGAATCAACACCCTGTAGTGGATGGTCTCTCTGAGTCAACACCCTGTAGTGGATGGTCTCTCTGAGTCAACACCCTGTAGTGGATGGTCTCTCTGAGTCAACACCCTGTAGTGGATGGTCTCTCTGAGTCAACACCCTGTACTGGATGGTCTCTCTGAGTCAACACCCTGTAGTGGATGGTCTCTCTGAGTCAACACCCTGTAGTGGATGGTCTCTCTGAGTCAACACCCTGTAGTGGACGGTCTCTCTGTGTCAACACCCTGTAGTGGATGGTCTCTCTGAGTCAACACCCTGTAGTGGATGGTCTCTCTGAGTCAACACCCTGTAGTGGATGGTCTCTCTGAGTCAACACCCCGTAGTGGACGGTCTCTCTGCTACTGTTCCTCTGAAGTCTGTTCTGGGCTCTGATCATCTACTAGGAAGAAAACAATTGGCTATACACCTGTTGTAGCCAAATGAATCATAGTTTCTAGACTGATCAATATTATAATGCGAATCAATATGTTATACATGGCTAATGAAATGTGTTATAATGTTCAAGGGTTTACCTTGCATTTTTAATATATGAATACTTAGGTCTCTATTCAATCAGATCTGCTTTATCCGACATCCGCATTGTGTTTGTTTTGTCTGAGGTGGAACTGTTTTCGAACTGTCGAATCCACAAGTGGTTCCTGGCCTTATACTTCAATGTATTACGTTTTTCGCTACATCCGCAATAACATCTGCTAAACACGTGTGTATGTGACCAATAACATTTTGATTTGATAATGATTTTCTATAATGTTTTCTATAGCCTACACTTTTGTCATTCTAAAACGCCAGTGGGACGGGTGTGGCTTCGTGACAATGATCAAGAGCAGCTGCTCACTGATTTGACATCTCCAACGAAGTTTAACATCTCCGACACGCCAAAACACATCAGCAGCAAGCGGGTGTGTCGGCTAATGCCGGGTTAACGGCTTGATCTGATTGAATCCAGGTATTTTTGTCTATCTGTGAGAGAACTCACGTAAAAGCGAAAGAAAAACCCCCGGAGCAAAATAAGTCCTCTTAAGACTCCACAGTCTACGCTACGGCTCCTCAAAAGGGAAGCCCAGTGGAACTTCGTTGGCGTAGCAACATACAACAGAGCTGACACTGGATGAAAGTGCTCTTCTCTTCTTTCTCCATCTGTCAATATGGATTTATCTGTCTGTCTTCATTGTCTTTGTCTGTTCAGTGTGATGATTCGGTACAGATTATAAAACATTAAACATGACATGAAACTCTATCCTGGTGTGATATCCGATGTTCCTAATCAGATTTGTCTCTTCTTACAGCATCCTTGTTTCAATGTCAGACGTGTACACACACACACACACACACACACACACACACACACACACACACACACACACACACACACACACACACACACACACACACACACACACACACACACACACACACACACACACACACACACACACACACACACACACAGTGCTGGAAAAAGTACCCAATTTCCACGCTTGAGTAAAAGTGAAAGTCACCCAGTAAAAAGTAAAAGTATAAATAATTTAAAATTCCTCATATTAAGCAAACCAGACGGCATTATTTTCCTGTTTTTTACATTTACGGACAGCCAGGGGCATGCTCCAACACTCAAGACATAACTTACAAACGAAGCATGTGAGTCCGCCAGATCACAGGCAGAAGGGGTGACCAGGCATGTTCTCTTGATAAGTGTGGGAATTGGACCCTTTTCCTGTCCTGCTAAACATTCCAAATGTAAAATGTAAAAAAAAATCTAAAATATATAAATAGTAAAGTACAGATACCCTCCAAAAACTACTTAAGTAGTACTTTAAAGTATGTTTACCTAAGTACTTTATACCACTGAGTACTTTATACCACTGAGTACTTTATACCACTGCACAAACACACACATACTCTCTTTATCTGTCTGTCTGTCTGTCTGTCTGTCTGTCTGTCTGTCTGTCTGTCTGTCTGTCTGTCTGTCACTCTTTATCTGTATATCTGTCACACACACACTCTCTCTTTATCTGTATATCTGTCACACACACACACACACACACACACACACACACTCTCTCCTCTTTATCTGTATATCTGTCACACACACACACACACACACACACACACACACACACACACACACACACACACACACACACACACACACACACACACACACACACACACACACACACACACACACACACTCTCTCTTTATCTGTATATCTGTCACACACACACCCTAATTTATCTCGCTCTCTCCTCTTTCTCACCGCCCCCACCATCCTCTCTCTCATGCTGGTGTTATTCTGGTGCATACGGTAGAGACAGGGCCTGAGGAGTTAACGCTCGCTCCATACCAAAGCCAAGCTAGTTGTGAGGGCGGTGACTATGAGGAATCCTCTATAAACATATCATCACTTGTTTTGTGTGTGTGTGTGTGGGGGGGGGGGGGGGGGTCCACCAGATAAGATCACTCTCTCACTACAGAGAACCTTACCTGAGACCTACCTGTCCTGATCACCATCCACTAAGACTTAATGACGATGATGAGTAAAGAGATACGACTGCTATTAGCTAGCTAGTGGACGCCATTCGGGGACTTGAGTGCTTGATAACGGGGTTTGTTACCATTAATTTATTTACAGATATTTACAAAATATTTGAATGTATAAAAATTTCAGCAGCATCATTAGACTGTTTCTATTCCTAGTGGGGTTGACGAATGCTATTATTGCTGATTGACACACAATGATTGGACGCTGTAGTAGAATCCACGCTTCAAGACTGCTTCGATCACGCGGATTGGAATATGTTCCGCATTGCGTCCAACAACAATATTGACGAATATGCTGATTCGGTGAGCGAGTTCATTAGGAAGTGCATTGACGATGTCGTACCCACAGCAACGATTAAAACATTCCCAAACCAGAAACCGTGGATTGACGGCAGCATTCGCGCGAAACTGAAAGCGCGAACCACTGCTTTTAACCAGGGCAAGGTGACCGGAAGCATGACCGAATACAAACAGTGTAGCTATTCTCTCCGCAAGGCAATCAAACAGGCTAAGTCCCAGTACAGAGACAAAATCGAGTCGCAATTCAACAGCTCAGACACAAGAGGTATGTGGCAGGGTCTACAGTCAATCACGGATTACAAAAAGAAAACCAGCCCCGTCGCGGACCAGGATGTCTTGCTCCCAGACAGGCTAAACAACTTTTTTGCCCGCTTTGAGGACAATACAGTGCCACTGACACGGCCCCCTACCAAAACCTGCGGGCTCTCCTTCACTGCAGCCGAGGTGAGTAAAACATTTAAACGTGTTAACCCTCGCAAGGCTGCAGGCCCAGACGGCATTCCCAGCCGCGTCCTCAGAGCATGCGCAGACCAGCTGGCTGGTGTGTTTACGGACATATTCAATCAATCCTTATCCCAGTCTGCTGTTCCCACATGCTTCAAGAGGGCCACCATTGTTCCTGTTCCCAAGAAAGCTAAGGTAACTGAGCTAAACGACTACCGCCCCGTAGCACTCACTTCCGTCATCATGAAGTGCTTTGAGAGACTAGTCAAGGACCATATCACCTCCACCCTACCGGACACCCTAGACCCACTCCAATTTGCTTACCGACCCAATAGGTCCACAGATGACGCAATCGCAACCACACTGCACACTGCCCTAACCCATCTGGACAAGAGGAATACCCATGTGAGAATGCTGTTCATCGATTACAGCTCAGCATTTAACACCATAGTACCCTCCAAACTCGTCATCAAGCTCGAGACCCTGGGTCTCGACCCCGCCCTGTGCAACTGGGTCCTGGACTTCCTGACGGGCCGCCCCCAGGTGGTGAGGGTAGGTAACAACATCTCCACCCCGCTGATCCTCAACACTGGGGCCCCACAAGGGTGCGTTCTGAGCCCTCTCCTGTACTCCCTGTTCACCCACGACTGCGTGGCCATGCACGCCTCCAACTCAATCATCAAGTTTGCGGATGACACTACAGTGGTAGGCTTGATTACCAACAACGACGAGACGGCCTACAGGGAGGAGGTGAGGGCCCTCGGAGTGTGGTCTCAGGAAAATAACCTCACACTCAACGTCAACAAAACAAAGGAGATGATTGTGGACTTCAGGAAACAGCAGAGGGAGCACCCCCCTATCCACATCGACGGGTCAGTAGTGGAGAAGGTGGAAAGTTTTAAGTTCCTCGGTGTACACATCACGGACAAACTGAATTGGTCCACCCACACAGACAGCGTTGTGAAGAAGGCGCAGCAGCGCCTCTTCAACCTCAGGAGGCTGAAGAAATTCGGCTTGTCACCAAAAGCACTCACAAACTTCTACAGATGCACAATCGAGAGCATCCTGTCGGGCTGTATCACCGCCTGGTACGGCAACTGCTCCGCCCACAACCGTAAGGCTCTCCAGAGGGTAGTGAGGTCTGCAGAACGCATCACCGGGGGCAAACTACCTGCCCTCCAGGACACCTACACCACCCGATGTCACAGGAAGGCCATAAAGATCATCAAGGACAACAACCACCCAAGCCACTGCCTGTTCACCCCGCTATCATCCAGAAGGCGAGGTCAGTACAGGTGCATCAAAGCAGGGACCGAGAGACTGAAAAACAGCTTCTATCTCAAGGCCATCAGACTGTTAAACAGCCACCACTAACATTTAGCGGCCGCTGCCAACATACTGACTCAACTCCAGCCACTTTAAAAATGGGAATTGATGGAAATTATGTAAAAATGTACCACTAGCCACTTTAAACAATGCCACTTAATATAATGTTTACATACCCTACATTACCCATCTCATATGTATATACTGTACTCTATATCATCTACTGCATCTTGCCATCTTTATGTAATACATGTACCACTAGCCACTTTAAACTATGCCACTTTATGTTTACATACCCTACATTACCCATCTCATATGTATATACTGTACTCTATACCATCTACTGCATCTTGCCATGCCGTTCTGTACCACCACTCATTCATATATCTTTATGTACATATTCTTTATCCCTTTACACTTGTGTGTGTGTATAAGGTAGTAGTTGTGGAATTGTTAGGTTAGATTACTTGTTGGTTATTACTGCATTGTCGGAACTAGAAGCACAAGCATTTCGCTACACTCGCATTAACATCTGCTAACCATGTGTATGTGACTAATAAAATTTGATTTGATTTGATTTGATAGTAGGACATGGACAGTTGCCATGGCAAGATTAAGTTTGTTATTAGGGATAAAAGGGATTCAGTGTAGGGTTGCTATGTCAGGGCATTTGGGAGACAGGGGTATTACACTAGGTTACATCCTGCTCTGTTACACTAGGTTACATCCTGCTCTGTTACACTAGGTTACATCCTGCTCTGTTATACTAGGTTACATCCTGCTCTGTTACACTAGGTTACATCCTGCTCTGTTACACT